>NC_053424.1:21721422-21928753 GCF_007990345.1 Gossypium hirsutum
TACCCCATGCATGATATAGAGTTAACCGCCATCGTATTCACATTGAAGATTTGAAGGCACCATTTGTAATAGCCTGAATTTTTAGTGGTGTCGGAATGGTGATTCGAGATTACTAAATCTGACAAACGAGTAGAAAATATTATAAATTTAGTAAGTATAAGTTAAATGTGAAGTTAGGAAAATTTTTGAAATAGTGAATAGTGTACTAAGAATAAATATTAAAATAATTAAAATAAAAAAACGAGGTATCGAGACCTCGAAGATTTTCAACCGAGCCATAAATATTTTTATAAATATTTATAGAGTGTCATTGAGTTGGTATTAAAGTTTCGTTAGAAAATTTTAACGTTGGATAGTTAATTAACTAAAAAGGACTAAATTGGGAATAGTGTAAAATTTGTTAAATTGTGATTAAATAGCTTAAGTGACTAAAGTGGAGGGATTTAAAAGGCAATTAGGCCCAAATTATATGGGCTGGACGGTTGGGTAAAAAAAAATCAGCAGAATGTAAGGAGAAACAGGGGCAAAATTGGAAACATAACAAATTAAACATTTAAAACAAAGACAAAAGTGAAAAATCTAGAGATCTCTTCACAATTTATCAGAAAAAACGCCATAGGAGGTCTGGAATAAGCTGGTTTTTCATATTTTTGAATCACGTAAGTTTAATTCTTGATTATTTCTTCTAATTTTTGTGATTTTGATACTTTTACAATTAGGTCCAACTAATTATTTCATTAGTTTTTGATTCCATGGCTGATTTTGAAAGTTACCATTGATGAGTGTTGGATTTTTATGATGAATAAACATGGAATTGAAGCTTTAATTTTGTTATATGATGATTTTATTAAGTAATTTTGATAGAAATTGATTTTAGGGACCTAATTGTGAAAAAGTTGGGAATTAAGGTTTGGTGTTGCGGTTTTGAGTATGAAAGGCTATGTAGTAGTCTAAAATAGTTGGAAAGGTGTTAATTGAGAAAAATTAGATCAATTGAGGGGTTAATTGAGTAGGGATCAAATTGTAAAAATTATAAAGTTTGGGGTAAAAGTGTAATTTCGAAAATTAAAGGGCATAAATTGTGAAATGAATTAGAATTGAATTAAATGCTGATGAATGAATAAATTTGCATTTTAGATCGAGAACCCGAAACAAGTCGAGGAAAAAAAAAGTAGCCGATTAGTCCCTGAACTTTTACAAATTCTGCAAATCGATCCAGGTAAGTTCATATGGCTGAAATTTAATGATTAAATGTTAATTTCATGAATTATACAATGTATGATGAATTGTATTTATTGTTGAAATGAGAATAAAATAAAAATGTGAAAATCGAATAAATGATCAAATTAAGTGGAACACCGGATTTGAGTACTTCTGATCAAGAAACAAAGTGATAAGTGGCTACACTTATCTGATCAAGAAACAAAGTGATAAGTGGTTACACTTATCTGATCAAGAAACAAAGTGATAAGTGGTTACACTTATCTGATCAAGAGACAAAGTGATAAGTGGCTACACTTATCTGATCAAGTGATAAAGTGATAAGTGGTAGCTTCAGCTACACTTATCTGATCAAGTGGCAAAGTGATAAGTGGTAGCCTAGCTACACTTATCTGATCAAGGACAAGTGATAAGAGGTCATATGTCAAAGTGAAAGTGAAGTACTCAATTTTCCGTAACCGTTCCTTAATTTTGATCAAGGATGGTAAGTGACAAATGGGCCCAAAGGAATTATGGTAAAAGAATAAGTAGTAGTGAGTTTATACCAAGGAACTCACCAAAGATTGTGGTTGACAGGTAAATTTAGTAATGGTGTATATTGTATAAGTGTACAAGTGTTTGGTAAGATTTATGTTTTATGCCTATGAACTTACTAAGCTTTTCTATAAGCTTACATGTGTGTGTTTATTGTTTTTGTAGATTAACGTATTTATACATTCGGAGGATCGGATCTACATCAAGAATCACACTATCCAAATATACTCCGGTAGTTTATGTTAAGCAACTTTTTGGATTTATATGGCATGTATAGGGAATTGAAGTAAAAGTAAATTTGAATGTTATGGTTGCGTTAGATATCGAAATATATACATGTTTTTAGTTTGAAATGGTTGATTGGTTGAACTTAATTAGTATTTAAATGAAGTAGATGAAATACTGGAATTGGTTGTGATTTGAAATTTGCAGGGAAGGTTAGACAATTATAAAGGGGTTATATTGAATTTTTTTAAAAAAATTGCAATGGAGCAGTTCTTGGACAGCAGCATTGATGTAACTTTTAAAAATCACCAAAAATAGTGGAAATAGAATTAGAAGTTGAGTGAGATATGAAATTAAAGCTGAAAGAGTCTACTTTCATATAAAAGAAGTTGAGTAAGCAAAAGAATTATATACTTTTAGATATTTGAATTTTAGTGAAACAGGGCAAGAATGTTTTTGAAGTCCCCTGTTCTGACTTTATAAATTCATTAAAAATTGTACAGAAGGAATTATGAGTTATAATTTATATGTATAGATTCCTTAATGAGTCTATTTTCAGTAGAAATAAGTTTAATCACCATATGAAGCCTTTAATAAGAGATAATTAAATTTTAGTGATGAGTGGTCAGGATAGTCGATTAGTGAAACAGGGGAGACTTCAACTAATAAACTGTACTAATTGGCTAAAGCAAAAATTCTGAAAAATTTATGGTGAATAGATATATGAGTCTAGTTTTAGGGAAAATTTACGAATATAAATTTCGAGTTTCGTAGCTTGAATTATAATTATTTTAGTGACTGCTGTACAGGTGGACAGCTTTATTATGAATGATGAAATTAAATTTGAAAGTAAATTTTTATGCCCCGAACTTTTAAGTTAAGTCAAGTAACGCCTCATGCTCGACTCCGGCAACGGTATTGGGTAAGGGGTGTTACATTTTATTGGTATCAGAGCCTGGTTTAGCCGGTCCTCGGAATATGTGTGAAGTGTAAAGTGTTTAGAAATACATGCCATATAAATCTGTGATAGTGTGATGTGTATGATCCGATCTAATCTTTGTTATTTTTATAGATACTCTCCGATTATAAAGATGTCAAATATACCTGAACGTACTGATCAAGAAGAAGTTAACAGTAGAGCACAGAATTCTGAACAAAGAGCAAGCAGTGATGTTCTGATTTCCCAAATGCGAGAGCATGAATTAAAGAATATGATTTATGGGATTATGAATCAGTGGTATACTGAAATGAGGCAAGAAAGAAATCAGGCTGAACCACCTCCTCCCCCTACTGCTCCATCGATGGTACCCCCGGTTGCTCCTCCACCTCCTACAACGACTGAATCTAGTAAGCGTTCTCCATTGGAAAGGCTTAGAAAACTTGGAGCCGAAGAATTTCGGGGAAGGACTGATGATGATCCCGTCAAAGCTGAATATTGGTTACAGAGTTTGATAAGAATTTTTAAAGAAATGGCTTGCTCACCAGATGACTATTTGAGATGTGCTGTGTCTCTGTTGAAAGAAGAAGCTTATAGTTGGTGGGAGACGATCGAGGCTGTGGTTCCGGCAGAGAAAATTTCTTGGGAATTTTTCCAAAATGAATTTAAGAAGAAATATGTGGGCAGACGGTATTTAGATAAAAAGAAAAGGGAATTCCTCGACCTACGATAGGGAAATAAATCAGTAGTTGAATATGAAAGAGAATTTGTCTACCTCAGCAAATATGCCCGAGACATTGTACCTACTGAAGAAGAAATGTGTATCCGGTTTGAAGAAGGGTTAAATGATGAAATTAGAATGATGATTGGGGGTAATGAAATACGAGAGTTCGTTGTTCTGTCAGACCGTGCTCAAAAGCTTGAAGAAGTATACAACAGAAAAATGCAGCGGGATCGAAAAAGTAAAGAGCCATTCAAAAGAGGTGCTTCTAAGTCATTTTCAGATTTTCCAGTGAAGAAATCTAGAGAAGAAATTAATCGAACTACATCAGTGTCGGGGAGATCGGGCAGAGATAGACCAAGACAATCTGATTTCAGGGTATTCGATAGACCTGTAGCAAGTGTGAGCAGTGTTCAGAATGCTTCACGACCTAAGTGTCAATATTGTGGAAGATATCATTTCGGAGAATGCAGGACTAAGATGGGGGCTTGTTATAAATGTGGGGCTACTGATCATCTTATTCGAGATTGTCCCCGGCTGCAAAAAGATGAAGTGGAACAGAAAGAGATACAGAGAACCATTCCTCAAAGAAGTAGACGTTCGGGCCAGAGCAGTGCTACAGGGACTACCCGTTCGGGTACGAGGGAATCAGTTGGTCGATCAGAGAATAGAGCACCAGCACGTACCTACGCCATTCGAGCAAGGGAAGAAGCTACGGCTCCTGATGTAATTGCTGGTACTTTCTATCTTTATGATGTTATTGTTTATGCATTGATAGACCCTGGATCTACTCATTCATATATTTGCACTATGTTAGTATCTGAAAAGAATTTATTTGTTGAGTCCACTGAATTTGATATACAAGTTACAAATCCATTAGGTCATAGTGTGATGGTTAATTTGATATGTCGTAATTGTCCACTGAAAGTGAAAGGCTATGAATTCCCCGCTGATTTGATGTTGTTACCCTTTCGGGAATTTGACATTATTCTGGGGATGGACTGGTTAATGAGACATGATGCGGTGGTGAATTGTCGTGATAAGCAAATCAGTTTGAAATGTCAAACAGGAGATGTAATCTCAGTTGGGTCAGAAAACATGGGCGATATAGTCAGAATTATTTCAGCTCTCTCTGCTCAGAGATTATTACGCAAAGGCAATGAAGCATTCTTGGTCTATATCCTTGATACTCGGGGTTCTGATTTAAAGCTCGAACAAGTGCCAGTGGTGAATGAATTTCCTGATGTGTTCCCTGAAGAGTTACCCGGTCTACCACCTGATAGAGAAGTTGAATTTGTAATTGATGTGATCCCCGGAACAACTCCTATCTCAATGACACCGTACAGAATGGCTCCAGCTGAGTTAAAAGAGTTGAAGGCGCAGTTGCAGGAGTTATTAGATAAAGGGTTCATTAGACCGAGTATGTCGCCTTGGGGAGCACCTATCTTGTTTGTGAAAAAGAAGGACGGTTCTTTAAGACTGTGTATAGATTACAGGCAGTTGAATAAGGTAACGGTAAAGAATAAATATCCTTTGCCACGTATTGATGATCTGTTTGATCAGTTGAAAGGTGCTGCAGTATTTTCCAAGATAGACCTTCGATCTGGGTATTATCAGTTGAAAGTTAAAGAGTGTGATGTGCCAAAAACTGCCTTCCGAACTCGATATGGTCATTATGAATTTTTGGTGATGCCATTTGGTTTAACCAATGCTCCTGCTGCTTTTATGGATTTGATGAATAGAATTTTTCAGTCATATTTGGATAGATTTGTGGTTGTGTTCATTGACGATATATTGATTTATTCAAAGACAGAGTCCGAACATGCACAACATTTAAGGATTGTATTACAGACTTTGCGGGAGAAACAGTTATATGCGAAATTCAGCAAATGTGAATTTTGGCTTCAGGAAGTTGCGTTTTTGGGTCATATTGTATCAGCTGATGGAATAAGAGTGGATCCAAGTAAGATAGCGGCAGTGGTAAATTGGAAAGTTCCAAAGAATGTTACTGAAGTACGGAGCTTTCTAGGATTGGCAGGTTATTATCGCCGATTTGTCAAAGATTTCTCAATGATTACCTTACCGTTGACTCGATTACTACAAAAGAATGTTGAATTTATATGGTCAGACGAATGTCAGCAGAGTTTCGATCAGTTGAAAAAGATGTTGACAGAGGCTCCAGTGTTGACTCAACCAGAATCGGGCGTACCGTTTGTAGTATATAGTGATGCGTCTCTGAGTGGTTTGGGTTGTGTACTTATGCAGTCAGGAAAAGTGGTGGCATATGCTTCCCGACAACTGAAACCGCACGAGAAGAATTATCCTACACATGATTTGGAATTGGCAGCGATCGTGTTTGCTTTGAAGATATGGAGACACTACTTATATGGTGAGAAATGTTATGTGTATACTGATCATAAAAGCTTGAAGTATTTAATGACTCAGAAAGAGTTAAATTTGAGACAGAGACGATGGTTAGAGTTGCTGAAAGATTATGATCTTGTTATTGACTATCACCCAGGGAAAGCAAATGTCGTAGCAGATGCACTTAGTCGGAAATCATCATTATTTGCATTACGGGCATTGAGTGCTCATTTATCTATTAATGAGGATGGTTCTGTACTAGCGGAATTAAAAGCTAAACCTGTGTTCTTTCAACGGATTCGGGAATTACAAGATGAAGACCCAAAATTGATGCTAAAACGACAGATGGTTCAAAATGAGTTAAGCTCAGAATACTCCATTGATGAAAATGGTATGTTATATTATCGTAATAGAATATGTGTTCCAAATAATTTAGACTTGAAAAATGATATTTTATCAGAGGCTCACAGTAGTATGTGTTCTATTCACCCGGGGAGTACAAAAATGTATTGTGATTTGAAGAAAATGTATTGGTGGCCTGGAATGAAACGAGAAATCTGTGAATATGTAGCAAGATGTTTGATTTGTCAACAGGTGAAAGCTGAGATCAAGTACCGACAGGGTTGTTACAGCCCATTATGATTCCAGAGTGAAAATGGGAACATGTCAAGATGGATTTTGTATCTGGATTACCAGTAACTCCGAAGAAGAAAGATTCGATATGGGTGATTGTTGATCGGTTAACTAAGTCGGCACATTTTATTCCAGTCAGAGCAGATTATCAGCTTGAAAAGTTAGCGGAGTTATATGTGTCTGAGATAGTGAGGTTACATGGGGTACCAATATCTATTATTTCGGATCGAGATCCGAGATTTACCTCGAGATTTTGGAGTAAATTACAGGAGGCTCTGGGCACCAAATTAAATTTCAGCACAGCTTTTCATCCCCAGACAGATGAGCAGTCAGAGCGAGTGATTCAGATTTTAGAAGATATGTTAAGGTGTTGTATACTTGAGTTCGGCGGCAGCTGGGAAAGGTATTTACCTTTAGCCGAATTTGCTTATAATAATAGTTATCAAACTAGTATTAAAATGGCACCGTTTGAAGCTCTGTATGGAAGAAAGTGTAGAACTCCATTATATTGGTCTGAATTAAGTGAATCGAAACTGGTGGGAGTGGACTTGATTCGGGAAACTGAAGAAAAAGTTCGTATTATTCGAGATTGTTTAAAAGCTGCCTCCGATCGGCAAAAATCATATGCAGATTTGAAGAGAAGGGATATAGAGTTTAGTGTGGGTGATCGTGTATTTTTGAAAGTGTCACCGTGGAAGAAAGTTTTGCGGTTCGGCAGAAAGGGAAAACTCAGCCCACGATTTATTGGGCCGTATGAAATCATTGAAAGAATCGGTCCGGTAGCTTATAGATTGGCTTTGCCCCCGGAACTTGAAAATATTCACAATGTGTTTCATGTGTCTATGTTGAGACGGTACAGATCAGATCCATCACATGTAATTCCTCATACGGAAATAGAGCTCTAACCTGACATGACTTATTCAGAGGAACCGGTGAAAATTTTAGCTCGGGAGGTTAAAGAGTTGAGGAATAAACGTGTACCACTAGTTAAGGTGCTATGGAATCGACATGGATCTGAGGAGGCAACCTGGGAAATGGAGGAATTGATGAAATTTCAGTATCCGAATTTATTTCCAGGTACGAAATTTCGGGGACGAAATTTCCTAAAAGGGGGGAGAGTTGTAATAGCCTGAATTTTTAGTGGTGTCGGAATGGTGATTCGAGATCACTAAATCTGACAAACGAGTAGAAAATATTATAAATTTAGTAAGTATAAGTTAAATGTGAAGTTAGGAAAATTTTTGAAATAGTGAATAGTGTACTAGGAATAAATATTAAAATAATTAAAATAAAAAAACGAGGTATCGAGACCTCGAAGATTTTCAACCGAGCCATAAATATTTTTATAAATATTTATAGAGTGTCATTGAGTTGGTATTAAAGTTTCGTTAGAAAATTTTAACGTTTGGATAGTTAATTAACTAAAAAGGACTAAATTGGGAATAGTGTAAAATTTGTTAAATTGTGATTAAATAGCTTAAGTGACTAAAGTGGAGGGATTTAAAAGGCAATTAGGCCCAAATTATATGGGCTGGACGGTTGGGTAAAAAAAAATCAGCAGAATGTAAGGAGAAACAGGGGCAAAATTGGAAACATAACAAATTAAACATTTAAAACAAAGACAAAAGTGAAAAATCTAGAGATCTCTTCACAATTTATCAGCAAAAACGCCATAGGAGGTCTGGAATAAGCTGGTTTTTCATATTTTTGAATCACGTAAGTTTAATTCTTGATTATTTCTTCTAATTTTTGTGATTTTGATACTTTTACAATTAGGTCCAACTAATTATTTCATTAGTTTTTGATTCCATGGCTGATTTTGAAAGTTACCATTGATGAGTGTTGGATTTTTATGATGAATAAACATGGAATTGAAGCTTTAATTTTGTTATATGATGATTTTATTAAGTAATTTTGATAGAAATTGATTTTAGGGACCTAATTGTGAAAAAGTTGGGAATTAAGGTTTGGTGTTGCGGTTTTGAGTATGAAAGGCTATGTAGTAGTCTAAAATAGTTGGAAAGGTGTTAATTGAGAAAAATTAGATCAATTGAGGGGTTGATTGAGTAGGGATCAAATTGTAAAAATTATAAAGTTTGGGGTAAAAGTGTAATTTCGAAAATTAAAGGGCATAAATTGTGAAATGAATTAGAATTGAATTAAATGCTGATGAATGAATAAATTTGCATTTTAGATCGAGAACCCGAAACAAGTCGAGGAAAAGAAAAAGTAGCCGATTAGTCCCTGAACTTTTACAAATTCTGCAAATCGATCCAGGTAAGTTCATATGGCTGAAATTTAATGATTAAATGTTAATTTCATGAATTATACAATGTATGATGAAATGTATTTATTGTTGAAATGAGAATAAAATAAAAATGTGAAAATCGAATAAATGATCAAATTAAGTGGAACACCGGATTTGAGTACTTCTGATCAAGAAACAAAGTGATAAGTGGCTACACTTATCTGATCAAGAAACAAAGTGATAAGTGGTTACACTTATCTGATCAAGAGACAAAGTGATAAGTGGCTACACTTATCTGATCAAGTGATAAAGTGATAAGTGGTAGCTTCAGCTACACTTATCTGATCAAGTGGCAAAGTGATAAGTGGTAGCCTAGCTACACTTATCTGATCAAGGACAAGTGATAAGAGGTCATATGTCAAAGTGAAAGTGAAGTACTCAATTTTCCGTAACCGTTCCTTAATTTTGATCAAGGATGGTAAGTGACAAATGGGCCCAAAGGAATTATGGTAAAAGAATAAGTAGTAGTGAGTTTATACCAAGGAACTCACCAAAGATTGTGGTTGACAGGTAAATTTAGTAATGGTGTATATTGTATAAGTGTACAAGTGTTTGGTAAGATTTATGTTTTATGCCTATGAACTTACTAAGCTTTTCTATAAGCTTACATGTGTGTGTTTATTGTTTTTGTAGATTAACGTATTTATACATTCGGAGGATCGGATCTACATCAAGAATCACACTATCCAGATATACTCCGGTAGTTTATGTTAAGCAACTTTTTGGATTTATATGGCATGTATAGGGAATTGAAGTAAAAGTAAATTTGAATGTTATGGTTGCGTTAGATATCGAAATATATACATGTTTTTAGTTTAAAATGGTTGATTGGTTGAACTTAATTAGCATTTAAATGAAGTAGATGAAATACTGGAATTGGTTGTGATTTGAAATTTGCAGGGAAGGTTAGACAATTATAAAGGGGTTATATTGAATTTTTTTAAAAAAATTGCAATGGAGCAGTTCTTGGACAGCAGCATTGATGTAACTTTTAAAAATCACCAAAAATAGTGGAAATAGAATTAGAAGTTGAGTGAGATATGAAATTAAAGCTGAAAGAGTCTACTTTCATATAAAAGAAGTTGAGTAAGCAAAAGAATTATATACTTTTAGATATTTGAATTTTAGTGAAACAGGGCAAGAATGTTTTTGAAGTCCCCTGTTCTGACTTTAGAAATTCATTAAAAATTGTACAGAAGGAATTATGAGTTATAATTTATATGTATAGATTCCTTAATGAGTCTATTTTCAGTAGAAATAAGTTTAATCACCATATGAAGCCTTTAATAAGAGATAATTAAATTTTAGTGATGAGTGGTCAGGATAGTCGATTAGTGAAACAGGGGAGACTTCAACTAATAAACTGTACTAATTGGCTAAAGCAAAAATTCTGAAAAATATATGGTGAATAGATATATGAGTCTAGTTTCAGGGAAAATTTACGGATATAAATTTCGAGTTTCGTAGCTTGAATTATAATTATTTTAGTGACTTCTGTACAGGTGGACAGCTTTATTATGAATGATGAAATTAAATTTGAAAGTAAATTTTTATGCCCCGAACTTTTAAGTTAAGTCAAGTAACGCCTCATGCTCGACTCCGGCAACGGTATTGGGTAAGGGGTGTTACACCATTTGTATGGAGAGAAATGTCGAGTATTCACTGACCAAAAAAGTCTCAAGTATTTAATGACGAAGAAGGAATTGAATCTACGGCAACGAAAGTGGCTAGAGCTAATAAAGGATTATGAGCTGATAATTGACTATTGCACGAGAAAGGCGAATGTAGTTACCGACGCCTTGAGTAGAAAGTCATTATTCGCCTTGAGAGCCATGAATACTCAGTTGGCTATGTTTAGCGATGGTTCAGTCCTAACAGAGTTAAGAGTTAGACCGACATTTCTACAAGAGATCCGTGAAGCTCAGAAAGATGATAAGGAGTTGCAAACTAAGATGACTCAGTGTGAGACGAAATATGAATCCGTATTTCATATTGGTGTTGATAGATGTTTAATGTTCAAAAATAGAGTTTGTGTACCCAAGGGCAATGAGATTATTTAGAAGATTCTGCAAGAGGCACATAGTGGTTGCCTGTCCGTCCACCCGGGCAGTGTAAAAATGTACAAAGACCTGAAGAAAATGTATTGGTGGTCAGGGATGAAAAGAGATATTTTAGAGTTCGTTTCCAAGTGTCTTCTGTGTCAACAAGTGAAGGCCAAACACCAAGTACCTTCGGGTCTACTTCAATCTATCACAGTTCCCAAGTGGAAGTGGGATCGGATCACTATGGATTTTCTGACGGGTTTTTCGATAACCTCGAAAAAAAAGAATGCTTTTTGGGTTGTTGTGGATAGGCTAACAAAGTTGACACATTTTGTACCAGTGCGTACCGACTACTCCCTTGAGAGATTAGCTAAATTGTACGTTTTTGAGATTGTGAGACTACACGGGTGCCCTTGTCGATTGTTTCAGATAGGGACCCGAGATTTACCTCGAGGTTTTGGAAAAAGTTACAAGAGGCATTGGGAACAAAGTTGAGTTTTAGCACAAAATTTCACCCGCAAACCAATGGCCTGTCGGAAAGAGTGATTCAGATTTTGGAAGACATGTTACGGTGTTGTGTTCTAGAGTTTCAAGGCAGTTGACAAATGTACTTGTCATTGGTTGAATTCGCCTACAACAAAAGTTATCAGACAAGTCTGAAAATGATGCCTTATGAGGCTTTGTATGGGCTAAAGTGTCAAACGCCCTTATATTGGACTGAGCTCAGAGAGAGTCAGATTCACGGGGTCGATTTAATCAAAGAGACTGAAGAGAAAGTTAAAGTGATTCGTGACTGCTTAAAGGTCGCCTCGAATAGACAGAAATCCTATGCGGATTTGAAATGAAAGGAAATTGAGTTTCAAGTCGGCTATAAGGTATTTTTGAAAGTATCCCCGTGGAGGAAAGTCCTCAGATTTGGTAGAAGAGACAAGTTGAGTCCTCGTTTCATAGGACCTTATGAGTTTATCGAGGGAGTAGGACTGGTTGCCTATCAGTTTGCTTTGCCACCAGAGTTAGAAAAGATTCACGACGTGTTTCATGTATCCATGCTACGTCGATATAGATTAGACCTTTCGCACGTGATTGTGCTGACAGAGGTTGAGATTCATCCGGACATGACTTATGGCGAAGAGTTAGTCAAGCTTTTAGCTCGGGAAGTCAAACAGTTGAGGAATAAGAGTATAGCACTCATGAAAGTTTTGTGGCAGAGACATGGAGTCAAGGAAGCCACATGGGAACCCGAGGAGACTATGAAAGATTAGTACCTAAACTTATTCCCAGGTAAGATTTTTAGGGACGAAAATCCCTAAGGGGGAGAAATATAACAGCCTAATTTAGGGCCTAATCAGAATAATGGTCTCAGGACCACAAATCCGGAGTTGAATAAATTATTTTATAATTATTTGGATGTTATAGCATGTTTTTAAGAGTGCATGAAAAATTTGGTGAGTTAATTGTGACGTTTGTTGGCCTAATTGTGAAAAATGACTAAATCGTATAAAATGAAAAAGTCTTATTTTGATAGCTAAAAGTGCTAAATAGCTAGAGAACCTAAATTGGGGGTCTTTAAAGGGAAATTAGACCCTTTAGGGAGGCATGGCCAGCCATAGGAGACAAAGGTGGTCAAATTTTCAAAATTTGGTAAGTTAAATGACTTATTTTGACTAAAATAGGAGTAAACAAAGGAAAGATGATATCATCCCTTTTTCATCTTCTTTCTCCACCTAAAATTAGCCATTGAAGGGGGTTTGAAAGCTTAAAAATTTCAGCAACTTGTAATCTTCACAAGTAAGTGATTTTGATAGTTTTTCTTGATGATTTTTACATTTTTGAGACCCTTGAAACATGAGCTTTCAAATGAGGGTACTATTTTGCAAAATGATTAAGAGTTTAGGGTTTTACCATAAAAATATTTGTAATGTTTGTTTAGTTTTTAAGGATGAAAATGAGTCTTGGGTGTCTAATAAACAACTTTTGTGAAAGGTGTTAGCATGAAAACACCTAAAAAGACTATTTTGCCTAAGTTATAAAATAGATGATAAATGTGAGGTATAGTGAGAATTTGGAGTTGCTATAAGAGTAAAAAGGGTTCATCTAGACTTAAAATAAGAAGAAATTCGATAAAAAATAATTTTCAAGGCTAGGGGCAAAATGATCATTTTGTCAAAGTCTAGGGTCAAAATGGTCTTTTTACCAAAGATATGAATTTTTGATTGCCTAGTTTTAATTAGTAACTAAATAAGTACCTTTTGATATTATAGATCAAGAAATACCAAATCCGAACCTAGACCGGGGGAAAGCCAAGCAAATCGACTAAATCGACTAGTCACCACATTTTGTAATTCGAGGTAAGTTGTATGTAAATAGTACAACTACATTAATAATATATGTATTTGAATTGTATTAAAATTTTTATAGCATAAATTGCTTGATTGTGGAAATGAGAAAACATGATGAGAATAGAGATAGTAGAATTCCCGAGTGAATCTTAAGAAATAAGTCGAATATTCATGCCATGACGTTTGGGTTACTTGTGTGAGCTAGTGTAAGACATGTCTGGGACATGCATCGACCACATTATGAGAGACAGTATAAGACCATGTCTAGGACATAGCATCGGTATTGAGACGAGTGCTAGTGTAAGACATGTCTGGGACATGCATCGGCCTCGAGACGTAAGCCAGTATAAGACATGTTTGGGACATGCATCGGCTATGAGATGTGTCAGTGTAAGACCATGTCTGGGACATGGCATCGGCACAAATATGCTAGAACTTGTGTAAGACCATGTCTGAGACATGGCATCGGTGCCTGACCCCATATTTGAGTCTAAATGAGTATCCGATAATGTTCCAAATGGTTCAACGGTGAAAATATGATTTCAAGTTAACAAGGAAAGTATAACTGTGTTGTGAGTGGTACAGGTACCTATATGGTATGTATGAAATGTGAGCTCAATATATGTTATATGAAGTGTATTGAATATTGATGAGTAAGTTTTGCTTATGCCACTTGTGTATTATGATACTTGTTGATGAATGATAAAGTTATGTTGTATATTTATTTATGTGCAACTTACTAAGGTTTATGCTTACTCCCTCTCCTTTTTCATTTTCTTATAGTGCCGCCTATCTAGCTCAAGGACCAAAGGAAGTTAGAGATATCGATCACACTATCAATTGAAGCATTTGGTATAGTTTGATTTATATTTTTGAATATGGCATGTATAAGGCTTAGACTTTACTATTTTTGTGTCATTGAGAACTAGCCAAATGTGTTGGCTTGGGTTGGAAACCCTTCATTTTATATTAAGCCTGGAATGATGGCAAACATTCATTTTGATTTATGCAAATGAAGTTACTCTCATGAATGAGTAATTGCTTAATTGATATGTAGTCTAACGTGGCTGAGTGGTTTAAATAAGTTATTCTTGTATTGGTTTGGTTGCTTTTGTATAGGTTGTGTAAGTAAGAGTGGCAAAGAGGCTTGGTAAATAGCCTTGTATCGTCCACACGGATAGACACACGGGTGTGTGTCTAGGCCGTGTGTGACACACGGTCTGCCCCATGGGCGTGTGGTCTGGCCGTGTGTCCCCTGCACGTAAAAATTTTAGGTTAGTATACATGGTAGTAAACACATGGGTAGAGACACGACTTTGTATCTCAGCCGTGTGATGGAAACGACCTAGCACACGGGCGTGCCTTGGTCGTGTGACATTTTAGGGATACTGGCGTCCAAAACAGAATGTTCAAGTTTTTACACACGGGCCAGGACATGGACGTGTCATGACCTTGTGAAGGACGCCAGCCAGGGACACAGGCGTGTGCCAGGCCCTGTGAAAACCCCTATAGGTGTGCATTTAGAATTAATTCCACATAGGTCGAGGACACGGGCGTGTCCTTGTATTGCTTAGGCCACGTGAGCCACATGGGCCATCAACACGACCGTGTTGAAATGGCCACACGGGCGTGTGCCTTGTTTCAAAGTCAAATTTTCTATAGATGGTTTAAGGACCCGGGTTGATCCCGAATAGTTTTCAATGGTCGATTTGGGGCTCGTAGGCCAATAATAAGAACTTTAAAGTAGAAATTGAAAAAGTTCTAAATTGGACCAAGTCTAGGTGACTTGGGAAACGTTTGTGTGCATAAGATCAAGTTAGGTAATGCCTCGTATTTCATTTCGGCGTGGGTTACAAGTATAGGGTGTTACATTTAGTGGTATTAGAGCTATGGTTTAGTCGGTTTTAGGACTAACCTAGCAAGAGTACGAGTCTAGCTATACATGCCATAATTGTATATTGATAGTGTGATACTTCTGACGGTTATAAACTGTATTTTTTTATATATAGTAAATGGATCCTGATAGAGCCACGACAGATGACATGGGTCTTTAAAGGGAAATTATACCCTATTATGATAGCATAGCTAGCTATGAGAAAAAGATGAAACAATTTTCAAGGTTAGGTGGAATTGGGTGGCTTATTTGACTAAAAAGGAAATAAAATAAAGAAAGATGATATCATACCTTTTCCATCTACTTTCTCAATCGATTTTTAGCCATTTTTATGGGTTTTGAACTTCAAAATTTTTAGCAACTTATCATCCCTAGAAGTAAGTGATTTCCATGTCCTTTGTTGATGATTTTTGTATTTTTGAAACCCTTGAAGCATGAGCTTTCAAATGAGAGGTATATCTTGCAAATTGTTGAAGGTATAGGGTTTTAACATGAGAGAATTTAGGGTGTTTTCTGAAATTTTATGGAAGAATATGAGTTTTAGTTGTGTAATAGACAACTTTTGTGAAAGGTGTTACCATGAAAACACCTAAAGAGACTATTTTGCACAAGTTGTAAAATGAATGATAAATATGTGAAATAGAGAGAATTTGGGGTTTCTATAAGATTAAAAAGAGTTCATCTAGGCTTAAAATACAAACAACTTCGATAAAAATCAATTTTCGAGCATAGGGGTAAAATGGTCATTTTGCCAAAGTCTAGAGGCAAAATGGTCATTTTACTGAATATGTGAATTTTTAGTTGCTTAATTTTATTTAGTGATTAAATGAATGCGTTTTTCTATTTTAGATCAAGAATTGCCAAATTCGAACCTAGACCGAGGGTTTCGCCAAGCAAATAGACTAAGCCGACTAGTCGTGTACGATTTGTAATCCGAGGTAAGTTGTATGTAAATAATACAACTATATTGTTACCATGTGTGTTTGTATTATTATTAAATCGATATAGCATAAATTGCTTGATTGTGGAATTGAGAATGTATATCGAAATTGAGATAGTAAGATTCCCGTTGGAACCTTAGGAAGTAAATAGGATATTCATGCCATGACAGTTGAGTTACTTGCGTGAGCTAGTGTAAGACATGTCTGGGACATGCATCGACCACATTATGAGAGCTAGTGTAAGACAATGTCCGGTACATGACATTAGCATTGAGACGAGCGCTAGTGTAAGACATGTCTAGGACATCATGCATCAGCCTTGAGACGTAAGCCAGTGTAAGACATGTCTAGGACATGCATCGGCTACGAGATGATAGTCAGTGTAAGACCATATCTGGGACACGGCATCGACTTGAGATATAAGCCAGTTTAAGACATGTCTGGGACATGCATCGGCTACGAGATGATAGTCAGTGTAAGACCATGTCTGGGACATGGCATCGACTTGAAACGTAAGCCAGTGTAAGACATGTCTGGGACATGCATTGGCTAAGAGATGATAGTTAGTGTAAGACCATGTCTGGGACATGGCATCGACTTGAGATGTGAGCCAGTGTAAGACCGTGTCTGGGACATGGTATCGGTACCTTACCCATGTTTGAGGTTTGATGGATATCCAGTAGTATTCCGAATGGTTCAACGGTGAAAGTTATATTTCTAAGCTAATGAGGAAAGTATAACCATGTTGTGAGTGGCACAGGTACCTAATTGGTATGTATGAGATATGAGCTCATTGTATAATATGTGACTTGTATGGATGGTAATGAGTAAGTTATATTTTTGCCTACCCTGGTATTATGAGCATGTTGATTATTGATATATTGTTGTTGTATATTTACTTATATGCAACTTACTAAGCTTTTATGCTTACTCCCTTTTCTTTTCATTTCCTTACAGTACCGCCTAACTAGTTCAAGGATCACAGAATTCAGAGATATCGATCACACTATCAACCAAAGTATTCTATATAGTTGGATTTATATTTTTGAATATGACATGTATAGGACTTAGACTTTATTATTTTGTGTCTTTGAGAATTGGCCAAATGTGTTGGCTTGGGTTGGAAACCCTTTAATTTGTATTAAGTTTTGAATGATAGTTAATATTCATTTTGAATTTATAAAAGATGCATTACCATGGTTAAATAAATGTCTATTATGACTGAATTGGTTATATGAATTGTGCTTATGTGGATATTGGTTGACATGTGTATGAATCTAGGTACGTAAAGGTGTCAATAAGGCTTGGTAAATAGCCTTATATTGTCCACACGGGTAGACACACGGGCGTGTGTCTAGGTCGTGTGTGACACACGGTCTGCCCCATGGGCGTGTAGTCCGGCTGTATGTCCCCTGCACGTAAAAATTTCAAGTCAGTATGCATGGTAATAAATATACGGACAGAGACACGGCCGTGTGTCTCAGCCCTGTGAAGGATACGGCCCAGTACACGGGCTTGTGCCTTGGCCGTGTGACATCTTGAGTATGCTGATGTTAGAAATAGAATGTCCATGTTTTTTCACACGGGCTAGGACATGGGCATGTCGTGACCGTGTAAGAGACACGAGCCATTGACACGGGTGTGTGTCTGGCCGTGTAAAAACCCCTGTAGGTGTGAATTAGAAATTAATTCTACACTGGTGTGGGACACGGACGTGTCTCAGAGTGCTTAGGCCGTGTGAGCCACACGGGTCATCAGAACGACCATGTCGAAATGGTCACACGGGCGTGTTTCCCTTCCATATGGGTGTGTGCCTTATTTTAAAGGCAATTTCTTAAGGTTGGTTTAAGGACCCAGAATGGTTCTGAATAGTTATCAGCGATCGATTTGGGACTCGTAGGCCCATAATAAGAAGATTAAATAAGAAATTGAAAAACTTTTAATTTGGACCAAGTCTCGGTAATTTAAGATTGGTTGTGTGCATAAGATCAAGTTAGGTAATGCCTTGTACTCCGTCCTAGCATGAGTTACGGGTATAGGGTGTTACAAATGCGCTAGCTCCCGCTGAAGGGACCGCGCCAGTTGAGAGTGAGCCCGTGACTGTGGGCCAAGGTGGAGAGGCTAGAAAAGCCTATCTTCGAATGATGGATGCTTGGTATACAGAGTTTGTTCGTGCGAATCCAAACACTCCACCTCCCTCACCTCCTCTGATTCCTCAGTATGCCTCGGTAGCTCCGCAAGGCCCAGACTTAGTCAGGAGGTAGAAGCCTTCGGTAGACAAGATTAGGAAGCAAGGGGCCAATGAATTCCAGACTAACTTAAATGACGACTCGGAGAAAGCAGAGTTTTGGTTAGAGAATACCATTAGGGTATTGGATGAATTGTCGTGCACGCCTGAAGAGTGCGTGAAGTACACAGTGTCAGTCCTACGGGATTCGGCTTATCAGTGGTGGAATACTCTTATGTTCGTTGTACCGAGAGAGAGGATCACTTGGGAATTCTTCCAGGAAGAATTCCGAAAAAGGTATATTAGCCAAAGGTTCATAGATCAAAAGAGAAAGAAATTCCTAGAGCTAAAGCAAGGCCAAATGTCGGTGACGGAATATGAGTGTGAATTTGTGAGGCTCAGTAAGTATGCAAGGAAGTGTGTGTCTATAGAAGCTACTATGTGTAAGAGGTTCGAGGATGGTATTAATGAAAATATCTGAGTATTTGTTGGCATCCTAGAACTAAGAGAATTTGTAGTGCTCGTTGAGAGAGCATGTAAGGCAGAAGAACTAGTAAAAGAGAGGAGGAAAGTGGTTATTAAGTCACGAGATTCAAAGAGGAGACAAATGGGGAAATCACATCAGTCCTCATCTAAGAGATCGAAGGAGTTCGCTACCTGATCGAATGCTTCGGTGGGGTTTTCGAATAGAAACAAGAACCGACAGAACACAACTTCTAGAGCCTAGACCACTTCTGTAGTGAGCGTCGATAGTGCTCGGTCGAATAGGCCAGAATGTTCGTAATATGGTATATGTCACTTTGGTGATTGCCAAGAAAATGAAAGGGACTGTTTTAAGTGTGGATCATTAGAACATTTCATCCGAGACTGTCCTGAAATGGAAGAGAGAGAGAGAGGAAAAGCAAGAAGCGAAGTCAAGTAGTGCTCCTTTGAGGGGTAGACCACAAAAGAACCCCGGAAGCGAGGCTGCTAGCAGAGGTGCGCCTATAGATGCTGCAATGAGGTCCAAGTGCAGAGCGCCTGCAAGGACTTACGCTATTCATGGCCGTGAATAGGCAAAATCTCTTGACATGATCACGTGTACCTTTTCTATCCATGAAATATCTGTTGTTGCTTTAATTGACCCGGGGTCTACCCACTCTTATATTTGTATGGAATTGATACCTCGTCTGAACATGATAGTAGAGTCCACTGAGTTTGTGGTAAAAGTGTCCAACCCTTTAGGCAGACATGTGCTAGTGGACCAAGTATGTACAAATTGTCCTTTGACAATTAGAGATCATTATTTTTCGGCTAACTTGATGTTATTGATGTTTAATGAATTTGATGTAATCCTTGGGATGGATTGGTTGACTTCTCATAGTGTTGTAGTGGACTGTGGGAGAAAAGTTATTGAGATGAAATGTGAAGACGAAATTGTTCTTTGGGTTAGACCAAATGAGTCAGATTAATTGCCTATAATAGTATCGTCTTTGACTGCTGAGAAATATTTGAGAAAAGGATATGAAGCTTGCCTAGCTTTGGTGCTGAATACTCAAGTGTCTGAGTTGAAGATTGAATCGGTACCAGTGGTTTGTAAGTTTACAGACATGTTTTCGGAGGAATTACCCGGATTACCTCCAGTAAGGGAAGTTGAGTTTGGAATCGAGTTGGTCCCTGGTACGGCACCCATCTCAATTGCTTCGTATAGATGGCTCCTCCAGGGTTAAAAGAGTTGAAAGCTCAACTACAAGAGTTAACTGACAAGGGCTTTGTGAGACCGAGCTTTTCCTCGTGGGGTGCTCTGGTGCTCTTTGTGAAAAAGAAAGATGGGTCGATGAGGTTATGTATCAACTATAGATAGCTCAATAAGGTAACAATGAAGAACAAGTATCCTTTTTTAAGGATCGATGACTTGTTTGATCAGTTAAAGGGAGCCACTGTATTTTCCAAGATTAACCTGAGGTCAGGATACTACCAGTTAAGGGTGAAAGAGCAAGATGTACCGAAGAATGCATTTCGGACAAGATACGGGCATTATGAGTTCCTCGTCATGCCCTTTGGTTTGAATAATACCCCGATGGTGTTTATGGATTTGATGAACCACATTTTTTGGCCGTATTTGGAAAAGCTCGTGGTGGTCTTTACCGACGACATACTGATTTACTCGCGTGATGAGAGTGAGCACGCGAAGCATTTGAGGATTGTATTACAGACCCTGAGAGACAAACAATTGTATGCCATGTTCAGTAAGAGCGAATTCTGGCTTAAGAAGGCTGGATTTCTAGGTCACATTGTGTCGGGTGACGGGATTAGAGTTGACCCAAGCAAAATCTCGGCTATTGTTGAATGGAAACTGTCAAAGAATGTGATAGAGGTCCGAAGCTTTTTGGTTTTAGTCAGATACTATAGGTAGTTTGTAAAAGGATTCTCTATGATAGCTACCCTGATGACAAGACTGCTGCAAAAAGATGTCAAGTTTGAATGGACAGAAAAGTGCCAACAGAGTTTCAAGCAATTAAAGCGTTTGTTGAACGAAGTCCTAGTGTTAATTGAACCAGTGTCGGATAAGGAATTTGTGATATATAGCGACGCCTCCTTGAATGGTTTGGGGTGCGTGCTTATGCAAGAAGGTGAGGTTATAGCCTATGCCTCAAGACAGCTAAAGCCACATGAGAAAAATTACCCGACGCATGATCTAGAGTTAGCCGCCATCGTATTTGTATTGAAGATTTGGAGGCACCATTTGTATGGAGAGAAATGCCGAGTATTCACTGACCACAAAAGTCTCAAGTATTTAATGATGAAGAAGGAATTGAATTTATGGCAACGAAGGTGGCTAGAGCTAATAAAGGATTATGAGTTGATAATTGACTATTGCCTGGGAAAGGCGAATATAGTCACCGACGCCTTGAGTAGAAAGTCATTATTCACCTTGAGAGCCATGAATACTCAATTGGCTATGTCTAGCAATGGTTCGGTCCTAGCAGAGTTAAGAGCTAGACTGACATTTCTACAAGAGATCTGTGAAGCTTAGAAAGATGATAAGGAGTTGCAAGCTAAGATGACTCAGTGTGAGACAGAATATGAATCCATGTTTCGTATTGGTGTTGATGAATGTTTAATGTTCAAAAATAGAGTTTGTGTACCCAAGGGCAATAAGCTTATTTAGAAGATTCTGCGAGAGGCACATAGTGGTTGTTGTCCGTCCACCTGTGAAGTGTAAAAATGTACAACGAACTGAAGAAAATGTATTGGTGGTCGGGGATGAAAAGGGATATTTTAGAATTCATTTCCAAGTGTCTTGTGTGTCAGCAAGTGGAGGCTGAACACCAAGTACCTTCGGGTCTACTTCAGTCTATCACAGTCCCTAAGTGGAATTGGGATCGGATCACTATGGATTTTAAAAAGGGTCAAAATGATCGTTTTACCAAAGATATGAATTTTTGATTGCCTAATTTTAATTAGTAACTAAATAAGTGCATTTTGATATTATAGATCAAGAAATACCAAATTCGAACCTAGACCGGGGGGAAAGCCAAGCAAATCGACTAAATCAACTATTTGCCACATTTTATTATTCGGGTAAGTTTTATGTAAATAGTACAACTACATTAATAATTTATGTATTTGAATTGTATTAATTTTTTTATAGCATAAATTGCTTGATTGTGTAAATGAGAAAATGTGTGAGAATAGAGATAGTAGAATTCCTGATTAAACCCTATGAAATAAATCAGATATTCATGCCATGACATTTGGGTTACTTGTGTGAACTAGTGTAAGACATGTCTGGGACATGCATCGACCACATTATTAGAGTCAGTGTAAGACCATGTCTGGGGCTTGGCATCGGTATTGAGACGAATGCTAGTGTAAGACATGTCTGGGACATCATCGGCTACGAGATGTGTCAGTGTAAGACCATGTCAGGGACATGGCATCGGCACATATATGCTAGAACTTGTGTAAGACCATGTCTGAGACATGGCATCGGCACCTGACCCCATGTGTTTGGCTAAATGAGTATCCAATAATGTTCCAAATTGTTCAATGGTGAAAATATGATTTCAAGTTAACAAGGAAAGTATAATTGTGTTCTGAGTGGTACAAGTACCTATATGGTATGTATGAAATGTGAGCTCAATATATGCTATATGAAGTGTATTGAATATTGATGAGTAAGTTTTGCTTATGCCACTTGTGTATTATGATACTTGTTGATGAATGGTAAAATTATGTTGTATATTTATTTATGTGCAACTTACTAAGCTTTATGCTTACTCCCTCTCCTTTTTCATTTTCTTATAGTGCCGCCTATCTAGCTCAAGGACCAAAGGAAGTCAGAGATATCGATCACACTATCAATCGAAGCATTCGGTATACTTTGATTTATATTTTTGAATATGGCATGTATAGGGCTTAGACTTTACTATTTTTGTGTCATTGAGAACTGGCCAAATGTGTTGGTTTGGGTTGGAAACCCTTCATTTTATATTAAGCCTGGAATGATGGAAAACATTCATTTTGATTTATGCAAATGAAGTTACTCTAATGAATGAGTAATTGCTTAATTGATATGTAGTCTATTGTGGTTGATTGGTTTAAATAAGTTATTCTAGTATTGGTTTGGTATCTTTTGTGTAGGTTGTGTAAGTAAGGGTGGCAAAGAGGCTTGGTAAATAGCCTTATATCATCCACACGGGTAGACACACGAGAGTGTGTCTAGGTCATGTGTGACACACAGTCTGCCCCATGGGCATGTGGTCTGGCCGTGTGTCCTCTGCACGTAAAAATTTCAAGTTAGTATACATGGTAGTAAACATAGGGGTAGAGACACGGCTTTGTGTCTCAGCCGTGTGTTGGACACGTCCTAACACACGGGTGTGTGCCTTGGCCGTGTGACATTTTGGGGATGCTGACGTCAAAAACAGAATGTCTAGGTTTTTACACACGGGCTAGGATATGAGCATGTGATGGCCGTGTGAAAGACACCGGCCAGGGACACAGGCGTGTGCCAGGTTGTGTGAAAACCCCTGTAGGTAGGTGTGCATTTAGTATTAATTCCACACAGGTGAAGGACACGGCCGTGTCCCTATATTGCTTAGGCCTTGTGAGCCACATGGGCCATCAACATGACCGTGTTGAAATGGCCACATGAGCATGTGCCCTGTTTCAAAGTCAAATTTTCTATAGATGGTTTACGGACCCGGGTTGATCCCGAATAGTTTTTAATGGTTGATTTGGGGCTCATAGCCCATAATAAGAAGTTTAAAGTGGAAATTGAAAAAGTTCTAAATTGGACCAAGTCTTAGTGACTTGGGGAACGTTTGTGTGCATGAGATCGAGTTAGGTAATGCCTCGTATTTTGTTCCGACGTGGGTTATGGGATGGGGTGTTACAGTTATAGGTCTATTATCATCATGCGTAGTATTGTGTGGTTCTATTTTTACATTCTCCTTGTCAAAGTTGTTACACCTTAATAGTCATAGCGAAGGGTTTGAAGTAGAAGGGTTTTTAGATGGCTTAAGGGGATCCACAGAGAGTTAGTTACAAAGGGTCTCAAACGGAGGTTCACCCAAGAGGGTGCCAATTGAAGGGTTGTTCATGAGTCGCATCTGACAAGAGGTCTTTACCAGCCGTACCATGTCCTGCCACATGTTACTGCTAGGGTAGGGGTATAACAATTCCCCTTCCGATCGAGAGGTAGGTTACAAAGTTTCCAACTTCGAGACCTTTTGAGTAGCTTTCTCAATGGACAGTTACTCAAGCAGACAAAGTGGTAGATGGAGCGACAGGAGAAAAGTTGCTTAGTTTATACGTGTTAAGGATGCTTCATAGAAAGGAGAGATGCATTAAAGGTTTTGGAATAGTTGCATTAATGATAAAGTGTTACATTTGTGCCTTGAGAAACGACACCAATAATGGAGTAGGCTTTTGCCTGATTTTGTGGGACACGTGTCTTGTTGAGAGTGTAACAACTTGATCTTTCAGTGGTGCTAGAAAAGGAGGTTTCGGAACCCTATTTTCGTAAACCGAGTCCGTAAATATTGAATATGGATATTTTCGAAGTTTGTATAATGGAATATCAAAGTTTAATCCTTCAATTTTTCCTATTAATTGTTTAATTAAGGTATAATGACTAAATTGTAAAAGTCTTATCTTTATAAGTTTTTGATTGGCCAAAGACTAAGAGACTTAAATTAAAATTAGTCAAAAGTCCAAAATGATAAATAAACTATTACATAATAAGTGATAGTGGGTGATGATGGACTTATGCACTAAGTGGGATTAGTAATTTACTTAATTAATGTTTAATTATACTATATAAATGTATATTAAAGTTAATGGAAAAGTTAAATCTCATCTTCATCATCTTCCTTTTACTATCGCAAGTAAGGAGAAAACACTCTTTAAAGTTTTAGCCACTAATTAGATATTATAATGAAGCCATTTTCTTATAATTTTTATATTTTTGAGGTCATGAAGGCTTGATTTAGCTAGCTCATGTACCAATTTATAAAATTATTAGGCCACGTTTGGGTGGGGTGAATAGAATAGAGCTGTAATGGAATATAACTATATTTAGTAATTCAATTATTTGGTTCAATTGAATGAAATAGAGATGTAATAGTATTCTTGTGCTTGGTTGAATGTAATAGATGTTGTAATAACATAAGGAAAAAGACTTAAATGATTAAAGTACCATTAGCATAATTTGTTTTAGGTTTGTTATTGTTATTAAATTTTAATAAGATTATTATTAAACATATTTTAATAAAAAATAATTTAATCATATTTTAACATAATTATTATTAAATAAAATTTAATAAAATAATATATGAATTAATAACATTCTTAATATAATTATTATTAAAATATGAATTAATAAAAAACATAATATTTAGTCAGAGGCAGATACAGGGGGGCTAACAGGGACCCTGGCCCCCCTAAAATGGAAAATTTTTATTTAGGCCCTTGAATTTTTTTAAAATTTTAAATTAATAAAGGTAAAATTGTACTTTTTCCCCCTAAAATTATAAAAATTCAATTTAATCATTTAAAAATTATAAAGATATAGACTATAAAAAACTAAAATTTCATTCGCCACCCTAAAAATTTGTTCTGGCTTCACCCTTGTATATGGTATTATAAAAATAGTATATAACCTATTTTATTATTTTTAAACTACAATACATATTTAATGTGCTAAAATATCATTAGTGAAACAAATAAAAAAGATTATCTTCTAAATTAAAAAGCAAAAGATTGGAAATAATAAATAGCTTGAGAATTATATTTTACATCCAAACATAATGTTCATACATTAACAAAAAGTTACAAGATGTCATTAGTTTATATGCCATAATATATATGTTAAATTTTATAACATCAAAAAGTTATAACAGTTTGTGGCATTCTATCATGTTATTATACCATCCAAATATTATATATACAAAAAGTTACCAAAACATCACCAACACAACCATGATTTTTAATGGTCAGAAAGAAATCTTCTCACCCATTCCAATCGCATAGAAGAAGGTGGACTAAAGAAAATGGGCATTTACATTGGATGGTCTAGAATTTTGCTTAATGCGTGATAGCGCTCATCCTCAGTTAATCCTTCTACTTCAAATAAGGTCGAATATAATGTTAGAGCACTTTCTTGAATGACCATTTCTGACTTTGTTGAATTAGCACTTCGAAGGCAATGCTCTTACTTATTTTAAGGCCAACAGTTCGTATGTTTTTCCCCAATAATGTGGCAGCATCACTAAATGAAGTAGAAGAAATTTGTTTACTTGCATCAGAAATCTTTTTTTTTCTTCTTTGAAAATGTGGAATCATCTCGGTTTCTAGGTGGTTGTGGTTATGCAGCTGAAAGATCCATCTCATCCAAAAAAACATCAGTTTCGCATCCATGGAAATCGTTTCTTCATGAGTATTTGTAGTAGTTACATCTTCAACATCTATTTCTTCAATAATATCAGCGGTTGTTTGAGCATCTTTCCTAGTGGCTCGATCTTTTGCATATATGGCAGTAAGTTGCTCATAATAAGCGAAACCGTGTTTGAGTTGACTGGTTTCTTTATGACTCTGTAAAAAAGAAGGAATCCAAATTAGATATAGGTTTGGTCAAAACAAGATAATAAAGATATGAAATAATTTTTGTACTTATATATGAGTTCCACACAACATCTTTAGTGACAACAAGCTGCCTATGTTCATCCCAACCAAAGTCGCTATTGTCTTTTCCACTGAGCATGTCATAATTGATTGCCTAATCCCTTTTCAATATCCTAATCCTCGATTCAAGATTAGGTTTAGTCTTCAACATAGCATGGGGTAAAATTTTTTCTAACATTCTTTTTAGCTCATTTAAATAATTGGCCTTGAATCCCTTATCTGTGTTAAAGTTCCAACAGTGTGCAAGTTGACCATACAGGCAATAACTCAACATCTTCTTCTAGAACTCATTTCTTTTTGGTTCCTTGAGAATTTTTTTGAAGAAGCACTTGATTGTGAAAAGTCTGGCATAACTATCTTAAGAAAAAATGAAAATTAAAATTAGGTTCGATATTATGAATCAAAAGGTCAACACTTTATAAAATTATAACTAATGACGAATCAAAAGAAAATAAATTAAAGTTGTAATTCAAAAAGTCTAGTACAATACATAAAGACAATTCAAACACCACCAAAGTGTCATAAACTAGATACATGAAATAATATAACCAAATTAACTTTCTACTATTTTTACCCTAAACCTAATTAATTTCTATATGCTTGCCATTCATAGAACATTTAATTGGCTAGTTTCATCCTCCAAGTAGCCTATGCATCCTATGAATAAATATTCACGATATTTTATTCATCGTCATCTATCATATTACTAGGTAATTCTTCTCCCAACTCCACTTCAAAGGATCAAGACTCATATAGGTTCGAATAAAATTGTGGAGCAAACAACATGCAATAATGATTCTATTGTGCACCCTCACAAGATAGAATAATGGACTCCTGAGTATTCCCCATCTAAGTTTTAATAACCCAAAGCATCTTTCAATAACATTGTGTGCTAAAGCATGTTTCATATTGTTGAAAAATTCTTCTGGAGTACTTGTTGTTAACCCTGACGCCACTCATTCAAATGATATCTTTGTCCTCTAAAAGGCACAAGAAATCCCTCACAGTTTGTATAACCAGCATCAACTAGATAATAACAACCTATAAAAAATAAAAAAAAATTATTTATCATGGTTAATTTTCTCAAAAAAGTATGATCTTAAAAATTAATACAAATTCCTCCAATTCTGCACTTCACCATGAGGAACTTTTAGTCTATTTCTCCTATTAATGGTATCTCGAAGAACCCGTCCATCAGCAATAGAACCCTTCCAACCAAGAAGAATATAAACAAAATGCATATCAGGTATACAAACACCTAACATATTTGTTGCTATGCCACCTTTTCATGTTCGATATCTAGGTTAATCAATGTTGGAACCCTAATCTTGATGTAGGTTGCATCTAAAGCACCTAAGCAATTTTACATCACATGTATAAAACCTCGGTTAGGATACTATATTTAAATCTAAATCAACTAAATTATGTACAAGCTATATATGGAACTCACTCCAATACCTTGAATCATTTCTACCTTGGGTCTATAGAATTAGCTGTAATTGGCTCTACCTTTTTAAATAACACATCTTGTAAGTGTATGAAAACATTTAAAACTTTGTGAAATGATTTGCTAATGATTTCCCCAAACCTATCAAAGTGATGCTTGATAACTCAGTTTTTAAGGTGATGAGAAATTATATGTAAAAAAATTGTCACTTGCTCATCAACAAGCATGTTCCTTGACGACTTCAATCATTCTAAATTTTGTAATATCTCACATAGTTTAAAAAAAGTAATTCTATTCATCCTAACTTGTTCAATACATGTCTTATCACTAGCATATACAATTTTTTTCACATAACCTTGTTTTGTATAAAAATCTAAACTATATGATATAATCCTTGGTTTATAAGTATGTAGGCTATGGACGACACCCAATGTAACGAAGAACCAACTTGTAACTATACATATTTGCAACGATACTGTCATAGCAAAACCAATTCTTTTACGCCTCTCACTTTGTACTATTAAGGCTAGACGAGCCATTATTGCAAGATATTAAAGTGTTACATATCTTCAAATCATAGTAAAAGTGTCATATTCTTCAATATTAATCTTAATAACAAAACAGAATCAAAGAAAATAATTGAAAAAGAACATACAATGATTCAGTGAATGCAATAGGCTTAGCTGTGGGTGGAGGAAGCAATCAAGCAAGCCAAAGAAGAAGAGGAAACAATAACACACTGCCAAAGAAAGATGAACAAAACATATTAAGAATCTTTGTAAAGCACAAAATAGAAATTACAAATATCTCTACAAGTAAAAAACCTGAAATAATGATATTAATTTATAAATTAAACCTATTTAAAGTATAAATCGTGCTTGAACTTCACTATTAAGGCTCAAGCCTAAATTGACTTGACCCATTTTTTTTTATCTTTTTGTAAAATATTTTTAAACCCATATTTTGGATTAAGTTGCAAGCTATAGTCTTTATCACCACCAATTAATTATATAAAAGACCAATGAAAGTATTCATATAACGATTTGTGCATGCTAATATTGGAAAGTTGTTTGTTGGCGACATGAAAGAAACAGAAGGCCTTTTTCTTCTTGTTTCTAAAAACATGCAAATTTTTCCAGTGGAGTAGAACAACATCCTCCTTGACTAGAGGATCAAAGTCATCTAATTTTTGGCTACCTTAACCTTTTTCTTCTAGATTGCTGATAAAATTCCTCAATATATAAAGTCTAAGAGTTCACTGGAACTAAGTTGAAGACTTTTCCTTTTAATGTAAAGGGATAATCTCATGGATTAAAAGTAAATATCCCATGTGAAGAAAATTTATGTAGTTAGGGAAAATAAGATTTGTGTGATCATTCCAAGATGTTCATCCATTTTAGTTCAGTTGATTATATCAGCAAACACTCATGAAACCAAAGAAAAATATCATATTAAAAAAACTATGTCACTTGGGCTCCAGCTTAAGTGTTCTATGCAGATATATCTATATATGAGGGGTTATATCCTTTTAGTCAATGTTTATATATGCATCAAACATGGATAGCTCTAGACATTGTATAAAAAAATTCTATTGGCTTATTAGTCTCCTTTATAAAGCAGTAAAAATAGCTCCACAAAAGTAAAAAAACACCATCAGTTACTGTGAGTGCATTAAATTTTATACTACTTCACATGCAGACAACCCAACATTAAACTCCATCTAGTTACTCTTAAACCGTATTCTTGTGTTTTCTTAATTGCCTATAAAGCTTCTATAGTTGAAACTTTAAAAAAAGAACATTCACAGTGGGAGAACTTCAGTAGATATCATACCTGAATACAGTCAACATCAATGCATCATCTCCTTTGCAAGCATCCTTAGTCATGTGTACCACCAAGATCGTCAATAGATTAAAAGGAAGGAATATATATTGCCATAAAACATGTTGGCAACTACAAACAATACCAATTTCTGTATAGAATAACTAGCCTTAGTACTTAATTTTCAAAAGATAAGTATAAAGTACTATTCTATCAATATAACTAAACAACTTCATATTGCTATCCAAAAACAAGAATCATCACATCAACACAATTGCTATCCAAAAACAATAATCATCACATCACAAAATTTGCTCAACCATGCCAACACGCTTGAAATACATCAAAAGTGTATCTTGTGCTACTTACTAACTAAAACCTACAGGAAAGGACTATTATTAAGTTTTTTTGGTGGTTGGTAAAAGCAAATGCAAATGCACATGACATATCACAATTCCTTCTAAAGAGGCTTCTTTTATTTTATTCATCTATTCTTTTTATTCAAACTTCATAAAGGGAGAGATGGGGAATTGAACTATAGAATAATTTTGAGAAAAATGATTACACAAGAAGCTATTTCATCGCACACCCATTGTTAATAAAATATTTCAAGATCATGACTCCTAATTGCAAACTTAAACAAGCATGGAAAAATTCTATGAAATGCATATGAAGTCAACATTCAAGTGACAAAAATTCAAGCAGAAGAGTCAAAATTCAAACAGAAAAGTCAATATGCAATGGAACAAATTCTCACAAACAAAACAAAATTTTAAAAGTTTCATCTTAACATATGCTTGAATAGCAAACTCACTAATAGCAGTAACAAATTCTCACAAGCATAGAGTCAATATGCAAACAAATAAATTCTCAAAAGCGAAACAAAAATTTAAGTAGCAAATTCAAGTAGCAATGTCAACATTCAAGCAATAGAGTCATGTGAATTGATTATACGATCTCAAAACATGTTTAAAGACTAAACGCACTGATAGCATAAAGAATTTTAGTTTTAACTATCAAGTGTCCAAACTAGATAGTAGATACTAATAGATCATTATCATTGCAACTTACACACATAAAAAACCATTTTCAGTGTACATAATAAAATATTTGAGCAGTGGGGAGGAAGGAAGACCAAATCTAAAATTAGGAAATAGTAGTCAGGGTAAGTTGGGGACAACTTATCTTAAATAATCTTTGGAAAAGATTCAAAGAGTACTAATTTTTGTTAATTTTTTTTTTTTGCAAATTATCCATCCATTCTCAAAAAAAAAAAAGAGAAAAAGTAACAAAATCTCCAGGAACATTTAAAATTTCCATCCAGAAAAGAGATGAAATTCTAACAACAGAAGTGAGATTGAAGGGAATAATAACCTTACCATGATCAACTTTGGGAAAGCTTTGAGTATCAACTCTATCGATTACTTCAGAGGGTGTGGTGGCTTGAGGTGTCGGAGAGGCTGAGAGTGATAAAGGGCAATAATGATAGGTTAGGGTTTTTTTTTCTTTATTCCTCAATGAGTCTATTCTGTGGAGTTTCTATTTTTTGAGCGAGATGAGGAATGCTTATTACAGGAGAAACTGTAAGAAGGGGTGAATGAGGATTTTGTGGAATGAATAATTCAGTGAACCAAATGAAGGAATCACTATTTACCATTGAATTGATCAGTAATGGAATGGCTATTACAACCAACCAAATGTCGACTTAATTGTAACAACCCATTTTTAGTCAAATTAGAATAGTGGTTTCAGGAGCAAAAATTCAAACTCCAAATATTTATTTTATTATTATTTTAATGTTTACAACATGATAAAATGATTATGTGAAAGTTTCATTCAAAAATTTTACTGTTTGAGTGGTCAATTTGATAAAAAGGACTAAATCGCATAAAGTTTAAAAGTGATGTTCTATTAGCTAAAATTGTCAAATAGCTATGGAACATTAAATTAAAGGTCCTTAAATAGTAATTAGACCATAAATTTCATGAGTAGACTTTTATAGACATCATTTAAATGTTTTTAAAGGTTAATGTATAAGGTTAAATAAGTAATTTGTTAAATAAATAATGTAAAATAAAGAAAAACACATGAATATCATCATTTTCACTTCATATTCACTGAAATTAAACAAAGAAGAAGCCATTAATGGAGCTTGGTTATGAATTAACCTTGCATATAAGTGTAATTTTATTTTGTTTTTAGTGTTTTCTATGTTTTTGAGTCGTTGCAGCTTAATCTAGCTAGCCCAGGGACTAATTTGCAAAATTGTTAAAGGTTTTGAATGTTTACATTGATGAATACATAAGTATTTTGATGTTTAATGATAGATTATGAATGTTGGTTGCGAATTATACAAGTTTTATAAAGTGATTTTTAATGAAAATGCAAATTAGGGATTAAATTGTGAAATGTGAAAAATTTGTAGTTAAAATGTGAAATAAATGAAAAATATGGGCTGCTTGGGGCATAATAATAATTTGGCTAGCATGGTTGTGGTTGAATTGCATTAATTTTTGTTTTTATGAAATATGGACTAAATTGAAAAAGATGTGAAATACTAGGGGCAATTATTTAAAAATGCCTTAAAGTGAATTTTGGATTTGGACTAAATTGAATAGAGAGATGATTAAATTAGTTAATTTTGATTATATTTAGATCAAGAAAGGTGAAATAGGACTTAGATCGGGGAAAGAACAAAGTTATGGAATAGTTGATTCATTTCGCCTTTTTAGCATCCGAGGTAAGTTTGTATGTTAAAAATGTTGTTATAATTATGTTTTAAATGCTTTGATATTGCATAAACTATGAATACGATACTACAGACACATTCGACAATGATTCGATAATGATTCGACAATGATTCGACATTTGAAATCCCAGTTGAACTTTAGGAATAGATTTGGATACTAGTGACATGTCATTAGGGATTATTGTGATTATGTGATCCAAGAGTAGGTCCTGTACGTCCTACTGATGGCTACCGGCATGTGTTGTGGATACTTGACAGCTTATGTGAGCAGCACCATGTAGCTATGTCTTGACTGACAGCTTGTGTGAGTAGGCCCGTTGATAGCTCTAGTGTGAGCCGTATATGTGATACATTGAGTTGGCTTTGGGCCATGATATTGGCACTTAGTGTGTGAGATTCCTGAGCATCCGATAGTATTCCAAATGGTTTAAAGGGTAAATGAAAGATGGGATTGTCTATGAGATTGATACGTGATAGTACAGGTATGTACTGAAAACTATACGAGAATTAAATCAATGGAAGTTGTAAGTTTATGATCAAGTATGTAGTTAAGTTCATGTGAACTTGGGATTATTGCATTGTTTTATGTTATGTCATTAAATTTGAATGGTAATTAAGCAGTGAAGCTTGCTTATTATTTTCATACGAGCTTACTAAGCTATAAAGCTTACTTTATTTATTTTTCCATGTTTTATAGTGAGTTCAAAGCTAGCTCAGATTAGAAGATCGTCGGAGACTTCGTTACACTATCCAATTATCAATTTGGTACTTTTGAGCTTATGTTTCGGTTATATGGCATGTATAGAATTATGGTAATTTTGGATATGTATTTTGCTAATGAGTTTTTCCATTTGAGTTGGCTTAAATTTGGTTGGTTTGATTATGTGTATATATATATGTGTATGTGGCTTATTTGGTTTTGTAAATTAGACATGTGATGCTTGTGAATAATTAAGATAATAGATATCTAATAGCCAAGTTTTGAATTGATTGACATGCTTAAGAAAATGGACCAAATGATGTATAGTTGAGAATGGTCATATTGATGATTCAAGGAAGTAAATTTTGGTACAAATAGTATGGTATGTTTTGGTGATTTGTATATATGTAAAATGGAAGTATAGAATGTGCATTATTTATGTTTGAATTGGTTGGTTTAAATGTTTAGATATGCTATGTGTTGGAGCCAATTGATGGGGTGTAGGTACATGCAAGTTTTGGTGGCAAAATGGCTTAGTAAATAACCTATTTTTGTCCACACGGGTAGAGATACGAGGTGTGTGTCTCAGTCATGTGTGATATATGGTCATGTACGCGGCCGTGTGTCCCCTGTTGTTGAAATAGAAATCAAGTCAGTATGCTCCACACGGCCTCACACACGAGCATGTGATATGGCCGTATGGCATAAGTCAGTATACCCTACAGGTTTGGCAAGGCCTAGCACACGGCCTGGCACACGGGCGTGTATGGCTATTTTTAAGGCACATGGGCGTGTGTTGGCCATGTGACCCAAGTCAGAGAGTTACACGAGGTTGGACACGAGCTAGGACACGACCATGTGATCCCTTCGAATGTCCACACGGTCTGTGACACGGGCATATCTGCTGGTCGTGTGAGACACATAGCTGGGCCACACGGGTGTGTGTCCCCTGTTTTGAGAAAAATTTCTAAGTATTTTAAAAGTTTCCAAAGTTATCAGTTTAGTCCCAAACCACTCTCAATGCATGTTTAGGGCCTCGTAGGATCGTATTAGGCATAAAATGATTGTTTGTGAATGAAATGTATATGATTTGATTAATTGTATGTGAAATGTATATTTAAAATGTGTTATAAGTCTCGTAATGCTCTTTAACCCTATTCTACCGTTGAATACAGGTGAGAGGTGTTACATTTATTGGTATTAGAGCCATGGTTAGTCGATTATCGGACTAATGTAGGATGTGTGAGAGTTTAGCTATACATGCCATATATAACCTGTGATAGTGTGATGACTCTTAACAATTTTAAATGTGTTTTCGTATAATATACGGATCCTGATAGAGCTGTAGCTGACGATGTTGAGAGTAATGCACTAGCTCCCGCTCAAGGGACAGTGCCTTCTGAATCTAGAAATGTATTGAGTAGTCACGGAAGAGAGGATACAGAACCCTTTTTCCAAATGATGAATGAATGGTTCACACAATTTGTTAGAACCAATCCGGCTGCCCAACAACCTCTACCCCCACCTAATCTTCAACTTGTTCCCGTAGCTCCTCAAGTTGTGGAACTTCAACGACTGAACAAGCCACTAGTAGATAAAATCTAAAAACACGAGGCCAAAGAGTTCAGAGCTACCATTGATGATGATCCCGAGTGAGCTAAATTTTGGCTTGAAAATACTATTCGAGTATTTGCTGAACTGTCAAGTGCTCCAGTCGAGTGTTTAAAATGTTCTATATCGTTATTAAGGGACATTGCATACTTCAGTCTATTATCAATGGTACTGAAAGAAAGAGTGACTTGGGAATTCTTTCAGATTGAGTTTCAGAAGAAATACATAAGTCAAAGATTTCTCGACCAAAAGCACAAAGAGTTTCTAGAATTGAAACAGGGTCGAATAACTGTGACCGAGTACGAAAGAGAATTTGTACGGTTGAGTATGCTCAGGAGTATGTTTCCACTGAAGAAATCATGCGCAAGTGGTTCGTTGATAGGTTCAACGAGGACATTAAACTTCTAGTCGGAATTCTAAAATTGAAAGAATTTGTTGTCCTGGTTGATAGAGCTTGCAAAGCTGATGAGCTTAGTAAAGAAAAGAGAAAATTAGATTCAGAGGCTAGAGATTTGAAAAGAAGACCGATGAATAAATCATATCAGTCTTCATCAAAGAAATTCAGAGATTCGTTCACTCATCCAAATTTTTCTATCGGGCATTCGAGTAGAGATTGTGGAAAACAATACTCAAGTCTTAAAGCTCAAACTACGTTAGTATCGAGTGTTGGTAGTGTTTGAAATTATAGACCTAAATGTCAACAATGTGCAAGACGACATCCTGGTGAATGTAGAATGAATAACTGGGCCTGTTTTAAATGTGGTTTACAAGATCATTTCATACGGGATTGCCTACAACTAGTACAAAAAGATAATGTTCAAAATCCAAGATCGAGTAACACAGCCACTAGAAGGAGGCCACAAAGAAATGCAGGAAATGCGAGTGGTAATCACGGTGCTTCGAGAGATTCTACAATAAGATCCGAGGCTAGAGCACCTGCTAGAGCTTACGCTTTTCGCACTCGCGAAGAGGCGTCATCACCTGATGTTATCACTGGTACATTTTCTCTTTACGACACTAATGTGATTGCATTGATTGATCTTGGATCGACTCATTCGTATATCTGTATGAATTTAGTGTTTAGTAAGAATTTTCCTGTTGAGTCTACTGAGTTTGTGATTAAAGTATCGAACCTCTTAGGCAAGTATGTTCTATTTGATAAAGTTTGAAAGAACTGTCCTTTAATGACTCGAGGTTACTATTTTCCAGTTGATTTGATGCTATTGCCATTTGACGTAATTCTGGGTATGGATTGGTTAACTCTGCATGATGCCATTGTAAATTGTAGACGAAAGATTATTGAATTGAGATGTCAGAAAAGTGAAATTCTTCGAATTAAATAAGATGAGTTGAGTGAATTGCCTACTGTGATTTCGTTTATGGCAGCTCAGAGATGTGTGAGAAAAGGGTGCAAAGCTTATCTTGCTTATGTTTTAGATACAAAAGTGTCTGAATCTAAGATTGAAACAGTGTCGGTTGTCTTTGAATATCCAGATGTGTTTCCAGAAGAATTACCGAGGTTGCCACCGATCGGAGAAGTTGAATTTGCTATTGAGTTAGTACCGGGAACTTTATCGAATCTATAGCTCTATATAGAATGGCTCCGACAGAATTAAAAGAGTTGAAATCTCAGTTGTAAGAGTTAACAGATATAGGTTTTGCACGACCTAGTTTTTCACCCTGGGGTGCGCCAGTATTGTTTGTAAAGAAGAAAGAGGGGTTAATGAGAATGTGTATTGACTATCGACAGCTCAACAAGGTTACAATAAAGAACAAGTATCCGTTGTCGAGAATAGATGATTTATGTGATCAGTTGAAAGGCGTAACAATGTTTTTGAAGACTGATTTACAGTCTAGTTATTATCAGTTGCGAGTTAAAGATTCGGATGTGCCAAAAACTGCTTTCAAAACGAGGTACGGACATTATGAATTCCTTGTTATGCCTTTTGGATTAACTAATGCTCCTGCAATCTTTATGGATTTGATGAATCGGATCTTTAGACAGTATTTACACAGATTCATTGTTGTGTTCATTGACGACATTCTCATCTATTCACAAGATAAGTCTGAGCATGCCGAGCATTTGAGAATTAGGCTACAAACCTTGAGAGATAAACAACTGTTTGCTAAATTCAGTAAATGTGAGTTTTCGCTCAGAGAAGTCAAATTTTTGGGGCACATTGTTTCAACGGAAGGTATAAGAGTTGATTCGAGCAAGATTTCAGTAGTTGTTGACTGGAAACCACCAAGAAATGTATCCGAAGTTAGAAGTTTTTTGTGGTTAGCTGGTTATTATCAATGTTTTGTTAAAGGATTCTCGATGATTGCTACAACAATGCCCAGATTGCTTCAGAAAGATGTGAAATTTGAATTGTTAGAGAAATGTCAACAGAGTTTTGATCAGTTGAAAGCATTGTTAATAGAGGTACCAGTTTTGGTTCAACCTAAGTCGGGTAAAGCATGTGTGATTTACAGCGACGCGTCATTGAATGGCTTGGGTTGCGTTTTGATGCAAGAAGGAAAATTTATAGCTTATGCCTCCAGACAAGTAAAACCACATGAAAAGAACTATCCAACGCATGATTTAGAGTTGGCCGCTATTGTTTTCGCATTGAAAATTTGGCGACATCATTTGTACGGAGAAAAGTGTCATATCTTTACCGATCACAAGAGTTTGAAATATATAATAACTCAGAAAGATTTGAATTTGCGACAACGAAGATGGCTCAAGCTATTGAAAGATTATGAGTTAGTAATTGATTATCATCCGAGAAAAGCAAATGTGATTGCTGATGCTTTGAGTAGAAAATTTTTATTTGCTTTGAGAGTAATGAATACGAGACTGACCTTGTCTGATGATGGTTTGATTCTAGCAGAGTTGAAAGCTAAACCGGTTTTTCTTCAGCAAATTTGTGAAGCTCAAAAGTATGACAATAAGTAGCAAGTTAAAATAATGTAATGTGAGTCGATTAGTGATTCAGATTATCAGATTGAAACTGACGATTGCTTAATGTTCCGAGGTAGAATTTGCATACAAAAGAATTCCAAGCTCATCCAGAAAATTTTGCACAAAGCACATAATGGTTGTCTATCTATTCACCCAGGAGTACCAAAATGTACAATGATTTGAAACAATTGTATTGGTGGTCGAGTATGAAAGGAGACATATCTGAGTTCGTATCGAGATGTTTAGTGTGTCAACAGTTAAAGCTGAACATCAAGTGCCTTCAAGATTGCTACAATCAGTGATGATACCAAAATGGAAATGGGATAGAGTTATAATAGATCCCGTATCAGGTTTGCCTCTGTCTTCAAAAAAGAAAGATATTATCTGGGTTTTTGTAGATCGATTAACGAAATCAACACATTTAATTCCGGTATGTACTGACTATTCACTTGATAAATTGGCTAAGTTGTACATATCTGAGATTGTTAGATTGCACGGGGTGCAAATTTTGATTATTTCGGATAAAGATTCGATATTTACATCGCGATTTTGGAAGAAACTACAAGAAGTCTTGGTACAACATTGAATATTAGTACAATTTTTCATCCGCAAACCGACGGTCAGTCTGAGATAGTAATACAAATTCTCGAAGATATGTTTTGTTGTTTTGTGTTGGAGTTCGAAGGCAATTAGGAGAAATATTTGTCGTTGGTTGAATTTGCGTATAATAACAGTTTTCAATCGAGTATAAAGATGGCACTGTGCGAAGCTTTGTATGGTCATAAATGTTGAACTCCGTTGATTGGACCGAACTGAGTGAGAAAAAGATTCAGAAGGTTGATTTGATTCGAGAGACTGAAGAAAAAGTGAAAGTAATTCGCGACAATTTAAAAGCAGCTTTAGATCGACAGAAATCGTTTGCGGATTTGAAACAATAAGACATTGAATTTTAGATTGGTGATAAAGTATTTCTAAAAGTGTCTCCGTAGAAGAAAATCCTTCAATTTGGTCGTAAAGGTAAATTGAGTCCGCGATTCATCGGGTCGTATGAGATCATTGAAAAAATAGGACCAGTAGCATATCAGCTAGCTTTATTGTTAGAATTAGAAAAGATTCACAACGTGTTTCATGTGTCAATGTTGCATCGATATAGATCTGATCCATCACATGAGATTTCTCTGTCAGAGATTGAAATTCAACCTGATATGACGTACAATGAAGAACAGATCAGACTTCTAGCTTAAGAGATTAAAGAGTTGAGAAATAAACGTATAGCTTTGGTGAAAGTCTTGTGAAAATGTCACGGGGTTGAAGAGGCTACCTGGGAACCCGAGGAAGCTATGAGAAAATAGTATCCTAACCTATTCACTAGTAAGATTTTTGGGGATGAAAATCCCTTAGGGGAGAGTTGTAACAGCCCGTTTTTAGTCAAATCAGAACAGTGGTTTTGGGACAAAAAATCCGAAGTCCAAATATTTATTTTATTATTATTTTAATGGTTACAACATGATAAAATGATTATGTGAAAGTTTCATTCAGAAATTTTACTGTTTGAGTGGTCAATTTGATAAAAAGGACTAAATCGCATAAAGTGCAAAAGTGATGTTCTATTAGCTAAAATTATCAAATAGCTATGGAACATTAAAGTAAAGGTACTTAAATAGTAATTAGACCATAAATTTCATGAGTGGACTTTTATAGACATCATTTAAATGTTTTTAAAGGTTAATGTATAAGGTTAAATAAATAATGTAAAATAAAGAAAAACACATGAATATCATCATTTTCACTTCATCTTCACCGAAATTAAACAAATAAGAAGCCATTAATGGAGCTTGAAGGTTTGGCTATGTATTAACCTTGCATGTAAGTGCAATTTTGCTTCGTTTTTAATGATTTCTACATTTTTGAGATCGTTGCAGCTTAGTCTAGCTAGCCCAGGGACTAATTTGAAAAAATTTTAAAGATTCTGAATGTTTTCGTTGATGAATACATAAGTATTTTTTTGTTTAATGATAGATTATGAATGTTGGTTGTGGATTATGCAAGTTTTATAAAGTGATTTTTAATAAAAATGCAAATTAGGGATTAAATTGTAAAATGTGGAAACTTTGTGGTTAAAATGTGAAATAAATGAAAAATATGAGCTTCTAGGGTCATAATAGTAATTCGGCTAGCATGAGTTGTGGTTGAATTGCATTAATTTGTGTTTTTATGAAATATGGACTAAATTGAAAAAGATGTGAAATACTAAGGGCAATTGCGTAAAAATGCCTTAAAGTGAATTTTGGACTAAATTGAATAGAGAGATTATTAAATAAGTTAATTTTGATTATATTTAGATTAAGAAAGGTGAAATACGAACTTAGATCGGGGAAAGAACAAAGTTACGGAATAGTTGACTCGTTTCGCCGTTTTAGCATCCGAGGTAAATCCGTATGTTAAAAGTGTTGTTATAATTATGTTTTAAATGATTTGATATTGCATAAACTGTGAATACGAGACTACGGACACATTCGACAATGATTCGATGATAATTGAACATTTGAAATACGGGTTGAACCTTAGGAATAGATTTGGATACTAGTGACATGTCATTAGGGATTATTGTGATTATGTGATCCAGGTGCTGGTCCTATACGTCTTACCGGTGGCTGAGTATACCAGAATGTGTTGCAGATACTTGATAGCTTGTGTGTGCAACACCGTGTAGCTACGTCTTGACTGACAGCTTGTATGAGCAGGCCCGTTGATAGCTCTAGTGTGAGCAGTATATGTGAGACATTGAGTTGGCTTCGGGTCATGATATTAGCACTTAGTGTGTGAGATTCCTGCGTATCCGATAGTATTCCTAATGATTCAAAGGGTAAATGAAAGATGGGATTGTGTATGAGATTGATATGTGATGGTACAGGTATGTACTAAAAACTATACGAGAATTGAATCAATGGAAGTTTTGAGTTTATGATCAAGTATGTAGTTAAGTTCATGTGAGCTTGGGATTAATGCATTGTTTTATGTTATGTCATTAAATTTGAATGGTAATTAAGTAATGAAGCTTGCTTATTATTTTCATACGATCTTACTAAGCTATAAGGCTTACTTTGTTTATTTTTCCATGTTTTATAGTGAACTCAAAGCTAGCTCGGATTAGGGGATCGTCGAAGACTTTGTCATACTATCCAATTATCAATTTGGTACTTTTGAGCTTATGTTTCGGTTATATGACATGTATAGAATTATGGTCATTTTGGATATGTATTTTGGTAATGAGTTTTTCCATTTGAGGTGGCTTAAATTTGGTTGGTTTGGTTATGTATATATATATGTGTATGTGGCTTATGTGGTGTATAACCCCTTACCCGTATCCAACGCCGGAATAGGGTACGAGGCATTACCAGACTTATACATAAGCAATCAAACAAAACCGAGACATAGATTTCCATCCAAATTTAAAACTTTTCTTATACATTCATATCGTCCCTAAAACGAGCCTACAAGGCCCAAAACATGCATTGGAAGCAGTTTGGGACTAAACCGAGAACTTTAAAAAATTTTACAAAACTTAGAAAATTTTTCTCATTTTGGAGGCTCACACGCCCGTGTGGGTAGGCCGTGTGGTCACACACACCGTGTGGCTTGGGACACGCCCGTGTCCCCAACCCATGTAACTCTTTGTCATAAACACAATTAGGGCCACAGGCCAGGTCACATGCCCATGTGCGAGGCCATGTGGCGAATTAAATTCCAAAAATTAAGTGTAGACTTCATACGGCCTGGGCATACCCCCATGTCCTGAGGCTGTGTCCTTCACACAGCTGAGACACATGGTCGTGTCTCTGCTTGTGTGTTTACTACTGGGCATTTTGTTTAACCTAATTAGGATGCAGGGGACACACGGCCAGATCACACACCCATGGGGCAGACTGTGTGTCACACACGGTCTAGACACATGCCCTTGTGTCTACCCGTGTGGACAACTGTGAGGCTATTTTCCAAGCCATTTGCCACCCTTAGTTACACAACCACATACATGATATCAAGGGCACTTAACATGGCATAATTAAACACTTAAAACATTATCAAACAAGTCATGGTTATGGCTTTATCATGTTATCCTTTACATGCACAAGATACCACACTTTATCAACCCAACATACCAATCCTCATTTAAGTCAAGGTTATCATCATACAAGACAAATCCCAATCAAATCACCAAACATTCATAGCCATAACACATCTCATCACATACACACATCCACCACCTACATCACAATTGCATGAGTACATGCATGCTTGAATGAATAGGCTTACAACCCAATAATCATTATAAGCCATATCATATGGCCATACACAAAATAAATCCAATATCATCGTAAGCCAACACATTTGGCTAAACCAATATGACATATAACAAAAAGAACAAGTTCTCTATACATACCATACTCAAAATGATGAGACTAAATATACCCAAATATCCAATTGATAGTGTGATCGAGTCTCCGACGTCCTTCGATCCCTGAGCTAGCTTGGCGACACTATAAGAAATTGAAAGAGAAGGGGAGTAAGCTTAAAGCTTAGTAAGTTCACATGCAAATAATAAATAACATAAATCACACAATTAACATAAGTAAAGTTTCATAAAATTCATCAAGTCTCACAAGCATAACCTTCTCATTTGCATTTTTACCACATGTTCATAGCAATATCGAGGTCTTACTCAAGAGTTTTACGTACATACCTGTACCAACTCGTAGCACATTCTCATATTTGTTCATCGTTGACTTGTCAAATTTATCACTAATTTACCCATTGAACATTTGGAATACTATAGGATACACGGAAAGCTTGCACATAGTGCTTCATACGTAGCCACATGCTACCTCATATCACATATCACACATTTCTCACTCTTGAGCTAATCACGGACCTGCACACACAAGCTGACAGTCAGGACGTAACTACACGAGCTGGTCACACAAGCTGACAGGTACAGCAACACATGCTAGACTACCCAGCCACCGGTAGAACGTACAAGACTAGCACCCGGATTCACATAAACGCATATCACATATCTCATGAGCTCAAATCATATAGTTCCTAGTGACATGTCACATTATATCCTAACTTATTCCTAAGGTTCAAACAGGATTTTCTCGATGTCACATCTTCGTCGAACTCGTTCACAATGTCATTCTCATTGACCATAATGTTGTTCGTACACTCATTATAACAATTTCACGTAAAAATTCATACATTAAATAGCATTAAAACATGACATGATATTGTAATATTTACAAATGAACTTACCTCGGTACAAAAATAGTAAGAACGGATCTAATCATTGTACACCTTGTTTTTCCCCCGGTTAAGGTCTGTTCCTCATTTTTCTTGCTTTATAATACCAAAATTCACTTATTTAATTATCACATTATTCAAAACAGTCCCTAAATTTTACTTTGGAAAAATTATAGATTTACCCCTAAACTTTCACATATTTACAAATTAGTCCCTAAGCTCATAAGATGAAATATGTCCATTTTCTTTGCCACCCAAGTCTAGCCGAGCTTATAACATGTTCATAGAAGCCTACATTTCTCATCAAATCATACATCTTTCTACCCATTTTACAAACGTTACAAATTAGTCCTTTTTAACCATTTTCACTAGAAATCACTTAGTAAAAGATGTTAAACACACGTCAAACTTTCATAAGCTACCATGAAACATCAAAATACATGCATATCGCACATGGGTATATTTTTGAACATGAACCCTAGCTCAAAATATGGCTAGAAATAGGTAGATCGGCTGATGACAACTTCAAAAATACAAAGAACATTAAAACCAGGGCTAGGATGCACTTACTATTGAGCTTGAAAGTTGAAGAAACCCTAGCTATGGTGACCTTAGGAATTTCGACTATGGCATGGAGAAGATGAGCAATTTTTCTTGATTTTTCCCTTTTTATTCTTCTATTAACCGAATGACAAAAATACCCTTAAGGCCTTTCTTTCAAATTTTTCCTTCCCATTCCCATTTTTGTCCATAAAATTAGAAATTGGTCAAATTTCTATTTAAGACCCTATAATTAAAAATCCATGGCAATTTCATGCTCAAAGCTTCTAGAACATGTATTTTGCAACTAATTCAATTTAGTCCTAATTATCAAATTGGATACTTTATGCATAAAATTTCTTCATGAAATTTTCACACAAGCATGTAATCATGTCATAGATCTCATAATGATCATAGAATAAATATTTCTACTTCAGATTTGTGGTCTCGAAACCACTATTCCAACTAGGCCCTAATTCGAGATGTTACATGTGGTGTTTTGTAAATTGAACATGTGATGCTTGTCGATAATTAGCATAGTAGATATCTAATAGCCAAGTTTTAAATTGATTGACATGCTTGAGAAAATGAACCAAATGATTCATAGTTGATAATGGTCATATTGATAATTTAAGGAAGTAAAGTTTGGTACAAATAGTATAGTATGTTTTGGTGATTTGTGAATATGTAAAATGGAAGTATAGAATGTGCATGATTTATGTTTGAATTGGCTAGTTTAAATGTTTAGATATGCTATATGTTGGAGCCAATTGATGTGGTGTAGGAACATGCAAGTTTTGGTAGCAAAAAGGCCTAGTAAATAGCCTATTTTTGTCCATATGGGCAGAGACACGGGTGTGTGTCTTAGTTGTGTATGATACACGGTCATGTACACGGCCGTGTGTCCCCTGTTGTTGAAATAGAAATAAAGTCAGTATGCCCCACGCGGCCTCACATACGGGTGTGTGGTATGGCCGTGTGGCATAAGTCAGTATACCCTACAGGTTGGCACGGCCTAGTACACGGCCTGTCACATGGGCATATATGACCATTTTTAGGGCACACGGGCGTGTGTGTTAGCCGTGTGACCCAAGTCAGAGAGTTACACGGGGTCAAACAAGGGCTAAGACACGACCATGTGATTCCATTTCGAATGTCCACACAGTCTGTGACACGGGCGTGTCTGTTGGTCGTATGAGACACACGACCGGGCCACACGGGCGTGTGTCCTCTATTTTGAGAAAAATTTTCTAAGTGTTTTAAAAGTTTCTAAAGTTATCGATTTAGCCCCAAACCACTCTCAATGCATGTTTAGGGCCTCGTAGGATCGTATTACGGACAAAATGATTGTTTGTGAATGAAATCTATATGATTTGATTAATTTTATGTGAAATGTATATTTAAAATGTGTTATAAGTCCGGTAATGCTTCTTAACCCTATTCCGGCGTTGAATACGGGTGAGGGGAGTTACAATAAAGTTTTTGGAAGTTTCCATTATTTATTTCTTGAAGAAATTGATGTTCAATTGATAGAGTTTAAGCTTAGATGTGAAAAATGACTAGATTGTAATGTTTAAATTTTTAGTTTTACGCATAAGAACTCAAATGTATACTTATAAAATTGAGGTGAATTTTTAGTAATAACAAATAGTAGAGGGTCTATAATGAATGTAATTGAGGTTGATTTTCAAATCGAAGCTCAAAATTGAAAGTTATGACTATTTCGATTTTAAGGGATCAAATTGAATAAAATGCAAAACTTTAAGGGTATATAATTACAAGGTTATATAGGTTCATACATATCATGGCTTGATATGAAAATGTTTGGTATTTATGAATTGTTTAAAATAATTGTATAAATTGAGAACTAGATCAAACCGAAGATAATCGAGAAAAAGCCAAAATTATTGATTAGCCCCTGAAGATTCAACTTGTTTGTTGTTTTAACCAAATAAGTTCATATGATATTTATGTGATTAAATAATTATGTATTTGATTTGTATATGTATGTTTGATTGTGGATTAATTGGTGGTAAATTGGTATAAAATGTGATATTTGGACTACATTTTAAAGAAATGTTACTTTGTGTAATAGATTCCTATTTGAACTTAGTAAATGTTAAAATATGATGGACATGCCAATAGGGTTTTGTGCACACTGATACGAGATTGGTTACAAATGTTACTGAGATCCAGCATTTGTTGTGGACTCAAAGATACATGTGAAACAGGTTTAGCTCGGACGAGTATGATGTCATTTTAAAGGTTTAACCTGGATGAGTAACCTGACATGTATATTGATTGTCGCAAAACGTGAGAATGTTTGACTGGAAAATACTACACAAAAAATATAAGAAATTAAGGCAGAGATATACACAAGTATACGAGTCAAATTGTAATATAGTAATGTGTTACAATGGAACACGGGGAAGCATTTCGAGGATCGTTACCAATAGAGGGTGAATTAAATTTATTAAAAACCTCTTTACAATAATAAGTCTAAATATTAGTGCTTAAATTCTATATTACGATAAACTATAAAAGAGATGAATATCAAAAACTAAATACTAAAATAAATAACAACAATTAAAACACAAACAACTAAATCAATTAAATCAATCAATAAGATTAACTAGTTTCAGGGGTTGTAATTAACTTCAGATTCAGGTTTTAGGGTGGATTAGCTATTAACTAACCAATTATTACCTTCTGGCCTCTAATTTATTAATTAATTGGTTGATACTCGCTTATCTCCTGATCTCACTTTCTCAACCATGATAAATTATGATTTACTCGACAAACTTATCTCCTCACCTTGTTTAACCTTTGATTACTTCCTAGGACTGTCAATTTTAAGATTTAAGAATGCGTAATTTATTCCAACTAATCCGATTGACAAACCCTCAACCCTCTGTTAATCACTTCTCTATCCACTTTTTAATTTTCCCCAAAGAAATTAGCTACTTCTGATTTTATTCATGATCTCAATCTCAATTGAAATAAACATGTCAATAAACACGATTAAATATTAAAAATAAAATAGATAAAAAATAATCTTGTTGATGCCAATTGAAGTGCAAAGTAAAAAATCTCTCGATTGGGATAACACAAATCACCGCTTGCAAAAGAAAATAACTGATTAACTTCAATATTATAAAAGAAATTTTGGATCGAAATCGATTCCAAGAGAAAAGAACAAAGCCTTTTAAGAAAATAAGAGAAAACTTAATTTAAATCCTACTCCTGAATTACGAAAGTTTTTTGATGCGTTTAAGACGACTTAGTTACATCAAATCTTAATTTTTTATTTATATAGGTGTTAGCAGCCCAAATTAGGTCTTCAACACGTCCTAAGTCTTCATATAAGCTTGATTATATGGATGAAAATAGCCTTAGAATGCTTAGGCTCCACGTCGGTTCTATGTCGCGCCATAAACTAACTATGGCATGACACGACATGCATTTTGTGCAATCTTGGGTTCGTGTCATACTTTAGCGGCTCGAGAAGCTTTTGCATCACTCGCCCCATGTTCATACGTCCATTGAGCCCTAAATTAAGCATTTTACACACTCAATTACACAAATTAGAACTACCTAAGGTCCGTGTCGGCCTAATAGGTCACTAACACTCATAAAATGTGTAAAAACACTTATTTTACTAACTTTTAATACCTAACTACTAAAAACCGAAAATGAAATAATAAATACTAAAATATCTAGAAAACAAGCTCCTTAAATGCTGAAACGTATCTAAACTACCACTACAATTAGTGGCAGGTCAAATACTCTGACACTTAAGTCTTTGCTTGCCTTTAAGTAATAAACATGCAAGAAAATAAGAAATAAACATGTAAGAAAAGAAAATGTACTTGAGCTAGCTTGATACAAGGAATTTGGAATAAATATATTAAAAACATAATGCAAATAAACATATAACTTTATCATGATACACAATTGACTTATAACTTCTAAAATTAGACGAGTTAGTTCATTATGCAAAGAAAACAAATAAAAGAATATTAAATATAGGCATCCATCAAAACAAATATATAAATATACAATTATGTTTAAATGAACATAAGTGGTAAAAATATCAATCTTTGGCACAATTTTATCCATATAAAGTACTACCTAAGTCACATAGGACTTTTCGGCTTATAACGTTTTACGGCTTAGGTTGGTTCGGAATTCAAGAACAAACTTGACATAATGGCTAAGCACAAAAGTAATTTGACACATTAAATTGCCCCCAATACTCCCTCAATTTCGAATAACCTCACCACTTTATATCCACTTCTCTTATCTTCCTTATTTCTCCATCACTAAGGCCTAGTATAATATCCATGAGTACAATCATCTTAGCTTATTTTTTTTTATTTCTTTATTTTTTTCAAACAAATGTGAGCGTACTTTTTTTTCCAACTCGCTTTGCTTTTATCATTTTTTTCCTTCAAGATTTTCTCGATTAACATTTTGTCTTTTTTCATAAGCTCAAAAATCTTATACTCACTATACCATACAATTCCTTGGTTCTCTCATTTTTTTCTCTTTTTGAAACCACCATGATGTATCTACCTAATACATATCAATGTTTAGATGTCTAAATCTGTACACGGACTAAGAAATAAAAGATCAAATAAATTATATAGTAGGCTCATGGTTTCATTTCTGGTTCATCAATAAAATGGATGAAGACTTCAAAATCGGTATTAGGAAAATATTATTAGGATAACTTTTTGACTTAAAAAAATTTGTCTACCAAACAATGTCTTAGGTCGTCCCTAGGTAATTCCATATGTGAATTAAATCAGCCAAGTTTATCAATTTCTAAAACTTATAATTCAAGTGAACATGCATGCTATGTATACATCTATTTATCATATGGTATACTTAACATCTTAAATATATTCAAAGTGTAATAAATTGAACTAAATGGTCTAAAATTAGATAATCTTAAATCAATTATTATCAAACTAAATTTATAGTTTATTCACAAAATCCTATCAACATGCTCCTAACCAATCACTTGTATTTCTACAACCTCAAGCACATATAAAATACACAAAATAAAAATTTAGCAACTACTAAAAACTAGCAAAACAAAATAAAGTACAGAAAAATTTAAAAATTTTCTTAAGTTAACCCCCACACTTTATTTAACGCATTTTCCTTAATGTGCAATAAAAGATAAAAGAAAGAGGTTGCCTGGTTGGCGTGATACATGCAACACAATTGGTGGGACTACTACTCATTTCGATTGTGGCTAGAAATTGTAGTTCCTTTAAAATCTGGGGTTCTTACAAAGAAAAAATAAACCCAAAGTATATAATAAAATCCTAATTAAACTAAAAAAATAAAAATCATTCCAAAAATAAAGAATCATTCCAAAAATAAATTAAGTCTTAAAAATATAAATCCCAAATAAAAATGTTTAGAATCAGTCAAAATCAGGCTCCGACTCTTTTTCAGCTTTACCCGTTTCTTTCTCTGGATCTTTCTCAGGATCTTCCTCTGAATCTGCCTTTCCGTCCCTCATTTGCTTGCTTGAGTTGGAAGTTCCTTGGTATTTAGCTACCGAAAATTATGATCGCTTTAACTCGTTTTCCTTACATAATCTTCAAAAATGGGTCCCACTTCTTACATCCATCGGATTACCAATTCTGAGTCAAGTAGCATTGTCTCACTTGGTTGAGGTTTGGTTTTGATTAATCTATTTCATTTTTGATATCCCACAAAGTGTTTTATGGTTCTCGTATCAAATGTTCTATTGGTTGTAAGTAGCGTTCCGATCGCTTACACAAAGTCGTTACTAAATGTGAAAAGAGCAGTTTGACCTTTTTTTTCCTAACACAAAGCAGCATACTCCGGTAGATCCATGTCCCAACACAAATTCTTTCCTTATTTAAAATCGCATACAACAATGTTTCTTGGAATGTATTGATATTAGACATGTCTGATGCTGGGCAGATTCGAGTGTTGATGAATTTTAGCCACATTCTGGCTTTCAAAGTTAACTTTTCATGAGAGAACGAGATAGGAAAGTCTATTCCTAGGTGACATTTCCATTTACCCTTTCCATCCGCTAGGATATTAATTACATCACCCATATTTTCTCTTAGGAAATACATTAGATCAGCTCGTTGTATGAAATCACAAAGATATAATGGAATGTTGTAATACCTCGCTATCTCAGAAGGTGAGATAGAAATTTCCTTCCCTCAAACTAGTATCAGCATCCATGGTACATCTATTGGTCTATTTACATTTAGCTCATTTAATGCAGCATAAAATTCATGCACAATTGGAATGTACATCGGATCATTCAGGATTGTACAAAGCTTCTCCCATTTATGAAATTGAATCATCTTTCGTGTTTCACTTTTCAATGTGCTTATGGATTCAAAACCTCATTCTTGCAGAGGGATTTTTTGTTGAATCGCTTGAAGGTTATTTTCTAGCTCCTTTTCTCAGATGTTGGCATGCTTATCTGCTATGGATTCACTGTCGAAAAGGTTGCTATGCAAGATTTTGAGGTTATGGAGCAGGTGAAAGGCAAAGACGTCATGGAATCCGAAGAAAAAGGTGGCAAAAGGTTGTTTGGCTAATTGTGACTCTTGGAAGGTGTAACTACTAGTAAGGAAAATATATAGAGGCCATCTAGAGCTTAACTTGTTGCGCAAACTTGGGGAATATCTCTGAAGATCACGTCAAACCAAGAACGGAAAGTTTCTAAAATGGCTGGCATGTTGCGCTATAAAGAAGGCATGGTGATCTACCACAATTCGTTGTAGCAAATTAAACTAGTTTCATACTTAAAAGAGCTTGAATATGATCAATTTTATTAGTTTTTATTTAGTTTTTCTATCTCAGTTTCATTTTAATTAAAAGTGTGATTTGAGCCAATTTTATGACCATAGGGGCCGAAGTAGGCCTAAAGGAAGACTAATGTATTTGGTGAGTGTGCAAGACACCATTCAGAGGCATGAAAACTCGAGGCTGGTTGCCATGTTGCAACATGGAAGTTCAACGTAACATAGTGTGTAGAATGCCAAAATAACCATATTGCCTTTGGTGTCGTGACATACCCTTGAAACTGAACCTGAGTTAAGCAAACTGCCTTCAATGTCATGACATAGGCAGTGGATGTCGCGACATCAACCTTGTACATGAAGCATTAACGAGATAATGTATTTTAATGTAAAAACATTAGCCAAATAGGGCTAAGGACGACTACCAACTCTAATATTATAAATAGGCTCATTAAACACTTAAGAAAGCATATTTCTATAACTTAGAATTTTCCTTTCAGTTTAGTTTTTAGTTATATCTTTCTTTTGTACTTAGGATTTATTTTCAGTCTATTTTTCATTAAGTTCTTCGGAGAATCTGACTTGTGGATTCAAAGCAACTCTTTATGGATTTTTTCACTTCATTCAAATAAAATTCAAGATTCTTATTAAACTGTTTACTCTTGATTCATTATTTATGTTTATTTTCTTCGTCAAGTTTATATTGTTTTTGGGATCTATAAGGAACTAATCCTTTTATTAGGGATTAGCAAGTGGACATAAGATTAATTAATTTTCGTATAGGTTTTTTAGCAAATCAGTTGTTTGGGATATAAAGAACTTAATCCTTAGGCCTGACAACCATTGGAGGTTATCTAGGTAAAAATTAACCCAAAATTGATATTGCCTATCCATGAATACCCTACCCCTATCTAGTCTGGACTATGAGGTTGAAAGATAAATAGTTCTTGTCGACTCTTTAGTTTAGTGGAAGATCAAGAGATCTTTCTAGGTTAGTGACTAGTTGATTGAGTATAACTCGAAATGGGAATTAGTTGTGACCACCAAACCCATATATAGATTTGATTGAGTTAGCATATCAGTTCTCCAGTTTTATTTTTTTCTGCATTTTTTTTTAGTTTTCTTATAAAACCAATTCCTTTTCCTTTATGTTTTATCATACTATAATTTATTTAAATTACTAATTAGATCTATTTATGTTTAGGTTTATATTAATTTAGTACTAGCCTCACTTGGGTACGATCCTCGGAGTACTTACCAACTCTGTTGTAAAACTATATTACAACATGATCCGTACACTTGCGGACACCGCCTCAATTCCATATTTTTAGTAGCAGTATTCATACTCTCAACGTTAGTACTAAATGGAAATGTAATGTTTATAATGAATATATGTATATATATGTTACAAGTTGGATATGATTTAGTGGTATATGTTTTGTGATGGAAATTTATATCATTGTATGAATGTGTTATAAGCTTATGACATGTGATTGAATTAACTTATTTGATATATTAGTTGAATGTACATGAAGCTTAAGATGCCAAAGGATTGCTAGGTTTGTACCAATTATTTCAATTGCTAAATTATTGTCATGTCAAGGTAAGTTAAGTAAAATGCATATAGATTTACTAAGCATTCAAAATGCTTACCCGTTATCTCCTTTTTCCTTGTTGATTGTCGATTTTGTTGAACGTGTTGGTTTGATCACCACGAAGCTCACACTATCCTATCAGCGATTTGGTAGATTTTTTCTCATTTAAATCTCGGTTATGTGGCATGTACATAGGTGTTATAAGTGTGTTAAATTAAAATGATATGCTTGGTTTGAATTTGGATTAGTATATATATAGATTATGAGATGTTAATGTTTACACTTGTATTAAGGTATGATTGGTTCATGTTTTAGGACCATATGCATAGTGTTTGAATATTTATTAACTGTGCAAATGGTATGAATTGAAGAAAGAATGACATACTTGAATGTTGATTTGAATAGTTTAAAAACATGAATGAATGATGGTTAATTGGTTAGAAAGTATCTAAGTAGAATTGAAATGATTTGCTGCCAATTGAGGCATATTGGTTGAATTGATTACAAATTGATTCAATGTTCTGTTTTGACATGTTTGGGATGTTTTGTATAGGGAAAAGTTGTGCAATAATGCACCAAAAGAGCATTTGAATTGGGTGCATTGAAATAGGTACCAAAAGGCCCTTTTTGAACCAAAAACAAGGTTCTCGTCTCGATGATCATATTCCCTCATTGCAACATTAGCCAACAACTTATGGCATCCCGACATTGGGTAGCTTGAAGTCTTGACGTGACACACTGAGTTGGTCACGTCTCAGCGTGGAGAAGGTATGTAATGACCCGAATATTACTGTTATCAGAAAAGTGAATTTTCGGGTCTCCGTTTCTAAAAATGGATACTTAAATATTTATTAAAAATATTTACGAAGTTAATTGAGTGGTTAATTAGAGTTTAATTAAGTAAATTTGGCTTAATTAAGGATAATTGGATAAAAGGATTAAATTGAATAAAGTGTAAAAGTTTAATTATAGAATAAAGAAAATTGAAAGGACTAAATAAGTAAATAAGCCAAAATAAGTGTCAAGTGTATGGTAAAAATAAAATACATGTGTAATAAATATTATACATACATTTGTAATACATGTATGTATTTACTTATTATTTAAGTAAATATTAACATATTTATTATTAATAAATAGATTTTTATTAATAGATGTCTTTATTGTTAATATTATATATATATAAAAAATAAAACGAAACAAAGAAAAAAAATAGAATTGAAAATGAAACAGGGAAGGAATGAAGGAAAAAGAAAGGAAAGAAAGAAAGAAAAAGGAAAAATTGGGATTTTGAGGTTTTAAGGTTTAATTGGTAAGTTAATTTAACCCTTTTTACTTAATTTTGATGTTTTAGAAGCTTTGGAACAAGGTTTTGATAAAATTAAGTTGATATTTGAAAGTTATTAGATTTCTAAATTTTGTTCATGTTGAATAAAATGATGAATTAGGGATTAAATTGATAGAAATTCAAGTTAGAAGTGAAATAAGGATTGAATTGTAAAGTAATTCATAAGTTTTATGCTTTAGGGACTAAATTGAAAGAATTTCAAAATTATGGTTTTATGGTGAAATTAGAGTTTTGAAATTAGTCTAAAGTGGAAATTGAATGAAAATATTGAGTTAAATGTGAAGAATAAAAGTTAGTCTTGGTTTAAGGACTAAATTGGAATTTAGGCAAAAGATGGATAGAAATTGAAATATTCAATATGAAAATTGAATGGTAATGTATTGATAATATTTAATTGATTTCCGTAGCTAGTGTTGTGTCGGAAAATCTCGGCTAGGCAAGGAAAAGAAAAAGCCGACGAGGGATAGCTCAGAAATTACGGTTTGTATTTCTATAATCCGAGCTTAGTTATTAATTGTTATATTTTATTTAAAGTATATGACAAATGTTAAGATAAGAATTATTGTGTTTTATGATTGAAACGGATTAACAGGTATATGTTAAAATTTATTGAATTTATTTGAATATATGTGATTGGTGTGGTATTGAATATGAATGTATGTTATATTGAACAATATATTAATTTGGGAAATGATGAAATTGATATGAAAATATATGATTAATGAGAAATTTGAACATTTCTTAATGTAAAGTGAATTGAAATATATATTGAACTGAAAATATATATGTGTAACAGCCAAATTTTTCAGTGGTGTCGGAAACAGTGATTCAAGATCACTAAATCAGATGAGTAAGTTTAGAAATTTTAACAAATAATAATTATAGGTCAAGCGCGAACTTAAAAGAATTATTTTTAATTTGTGAATTTTGCGATTTTAAAAGAATTAATCAGGTAAATTGGGTTGAAAACTAGGAATCGAGACCTCGGATTCATAAACCGAGCCATAAATATTTTTATAAATACTTATGGAGTGTTATTAAGTTAGTATTAAAGTTTCGTTAGAAAATTTTAACGTTTGGTTAGTCAATTAATTAAAAAGAACTAAATTGAAAATAGTGCAAAATTTATTAAATTGTGATTAAATAGTTTAAGTGATTAAAAAGAAGGGATTTAAAAGGCAATTGGACCCAAATTGTATGGGCTGGACGGTTGGGCAAGAAAATCAGCAAAAAAAGACAAGGAGAAACAAGGGCAAAATAGGAAATTTTGTAAATTAAACATATAAAACAAGATAAATTTGAAAAATCTAGAGATATCATCATTTTTCTTCAGCAAAAAAGCCATGGGAGGTCTGAAAGCTGCTGGTTTTTCATACTTTGACATATGTGAGTTCAATTCTTGCCCTTTTCTCTGAGATTTTTATGTTTTTGTGACTTTTACAATTAGGTCCAAGTGTTTAATTCATTAGTTTTTGATTTTATGAACAAAATTAAAAGCTATCATTGATAATTGTTGGCTGTTTATGATGAAATAAAATGAATTTGAAGCTTTGATTTTGTTTTTTTTTTGATGATTTTATTAAGTAATTTCAATAGAAATTGATTTTAGGACCTAACTGTGAAAAAGTTGTGAATTAAGGTTTAGTGTTAAAATTTTGATTTTCAAAGGTTGTGTAATAGTTTAGAATGATGGAATAAAATGTTAATTGAGAAAAATTAGCTTAATAGATGGGCTAATTGAGTAAGGACTGAATTGTATGACCTATGAAATTTAGAGGAAAAATGGTAATAAACATCTTAAACTAAAACAGTTTTGGACAGCAGCAGTAGGTTTACTTTGAAAAATCACCATAAATTGTAAAAATCGAATTAGAGGATGAATAATATATGAAATTAAAGCTTATTGAGTCTAGTTTCTCATAGAAGAAACGGTGTAAGCAATTGAACTGTAAATTATGAGATATAATGAATTTTGTGAGACAATGTTAGAATGAATTTGGGTTCCCCTATTTTGACTTTAGAAAATCAACAAAAATTGGAGAAAATTAATTATAGGCTCAAATTTATATTCCTAGAATCCTTAATGAGTTTATTTTCAATAGAAATCAACGGGAACATTATCCGAGTTCTGTACTGTGATATAATTAATTTTTAGTGAAGAAAGGTTAGAACTGTCGGTAGTGAAACAGGGGAAATTTAAATGAATAAACTGTACTAATTGGCTAAACCAAAAATTCTAAAAAATTTATGGTGGAATGATATGTGAGTCTAGTTTCAGGGAACATTTACGAATCTTAATTTGGAGCTCTGTATCTCGAATTATAAATAATTGAGTGACTATGACTCGTATGAACAGCTTGATGTGAGCATTAATAAGTAAATTGTGAAATTGTACTCATAAGAATGTTATATACATTAAGGATGTGGAATGGAGAGGAGGAGGAGGAAAACAAATGGTATATGTTTATAAGAAAATAGTATGAGAATGATACATATCATGACATGTATATATATGACTAGTTTCAACATGATGCTTGTTGGGTATGAAGTTGGATTGAAATGTCTAAGGCAAGTATTTTATTCTGCGCATCTGAAATGTGGTATTTTATAAAGATATGATCTAGCTTTAAATATAAATGATTGATGATTAAGCTGAAAATATTTGGTAAGATGATAATCATGGTATAAAAGTATAAGTGGTACCATAATAGACAAGGTAAAATGAGTATGAGAGACACATGTATGATGACATACAAATGCTATGTTTGTAGTTTAATTGAGAATGTTTAATCATTAAATGAATACTATGTTATATGCTTTTGATTTTGTATAAGTGAGTAAGAGATTAAGATTGACCAAGGCTTGGAAATAGCTTAAATATTGACCACACAGGCAGAGACACGGCCGTGTGTCTCAGCCGTATATGGAACACGACTTTAGGACACGGACGTGCGATGTGGCCGTGTGCCCCTAAATTGATGATGATGTCATAAACAGAAAGCTCCACGGACAAGGGACACGGGCGTATCCCAAGCCACACGGGCGTGTGGAATCCACACGGCCTAATCACACGGGCGTGTGGGTATTGTTCACAAGTAAAATTTTTTTTAAAAAAAATTAAGCGAAAAATTTTATGAGAAATCAGTTGAGCTCCGACTTGATTTTAATGTTCATGTTGGGCTTCGAGGGCCCAAATAAAGGTCGTTATATATATATGATCTCAGAAAGTGAATAGTAATGTTTCGATTAATCTGTAAATATTTTGTATGTACTGGTAACACTCTGTAACCCTGTTTCGGCGACGGATACGGGTTAGAGGTGTTACATTTAATGGTATCAGAGCTATGGTTTAGTCGGTTCTTGGACCAAACGTAGTATATGTGAAGTCTAAAAACACATGTCATTAAAATATGTGATAATGTGATATCTCTCGACTCTAATAAAATTTATTTTACTTATAGAAAGAGATGTTTTTCAACCAAGCTAATTCTAATAATGCTAAAAGCGATACTCAAGTATACGAGTAGAATGTTGATTATGATGAATCAGTATAAAAAAAAGCATGAATAAATGTTTTATAATACATGTAGATGATGAATATTATGTTATATGTATTATTAAAAGCAAATTATATTACTACATGAAATATTGTGTTGATGACTAAATTACAAAATATATAAAAGTAATATATGAAGTACATGATAAGGATTATTAGAGAATTATGAATAAATAGTGAATTTTGAAATATAGTACATGTATTGAAGATACAGAAGATATAAGTATATGAATTATTGGTACAAGGATTAAATTGTAAAGCATGTAAAAGTATTATGTGAAAGGTGTAAAAGTGATATGCATGTATGAAATAATTTGCCCAAGTAGACAAGATTAGAACTACTAGGATGTTAAGGGACCTCAGCATGCTCTCTGATTATTAGCACGCCAGTGCTCCCTGAATATTAGCACGCTAGTGCTATCTGAATATTAGCACGCCAGTGCTCTCTGAATATTAGCACGCTAGTGCTCTCTGATTATTAGCATGCCAGTGCTCTCTGATTATTAGCACGCCAGTGCTCTCTGAATATTAGCATGCCAGTGCTCTCTGAATATTAGCACGCCAGTGCTCTCTGATATTTAGCACGTTTGTTCTCTCTGTTTAGCACATATGTGCTCTATGTATAGCACTTTAGTGCTCTCTGTTCATTAGTGCATAATAATGCACCTCTGTATAAGTCCTGTATATCCGAAGTGTTCTATCTAGTCTACTTGGCCTCTGTTAAGTAAAAAGTAAACAATTTTCGTTATAAGGTAAAATATTATCCCTGAATAAAAATGTTAGTTATGATGAAGCAGAACTCGTAAAAGTACGGATAAATGTTTTATAATACTTGAGAATAATAAATGTTATATGAGAAAATATATGAAAATTAAATTATGAGACTTTACGATCTATACCCCTTTACTAGTACAGTTATATATAATGGGATTCATGAGATTTATATTGATTTCAAAAGTGGAAAATGAAAAAGTTCAATGGTTGAACAATTGATAATACAGTCGGAACTGAGAATGAGTTAATAGGTAAAGTTGGGTTCTGAATAGAGACATCAAATTTTTCTGAAAACTAGCTGGGATATACAGTACCACTGTTAAATAAAGAAGTTATTTATAGGAAAATCGATTTGTTCAAATATGGAATTTACAGAACGATTAACTGAAAATTTCTTCCAAATTAATTTCTTGAGTGAACTGAATGATGTGAAATTATTGATGACTATACCAGTCAATGAATTGGTAAATAAATTACAAAAATATTTGAATATAGCTATTATAAATAGGTATATTACAGTAAAAATTTTTGTTGGGGATTTTATATGGGTGTCTTATATGTACTGATATTTTCAAAAGTATATGCAACTGTTCATGTTTGGATGCTATAATCATTATATGGAAAAGGTTAGATAAATATGCTAACAGATAGAAATTGTCGCAAGTCTGATTGATTCACAAGTGGTATTACTCTATCTTTCTTTGGTTATCCAAGTCAATATATGTGATAGAATACTTTAAACTAAGATTCACATGATATTATCTTTTATTTCTGTTGGTGGAAACTTTGAATGGTGAATGTGCAATGTTATTCTTCTAGACTCTCTCTGAGATGTTATCAATTTTTATATTATTCAATATAGACCATATATGGGATATGGCATCAGTGTGATATGTGATCTGTGTAAGACCATGGCTGGGCTATGGCTTCAGTGTGTGATATATGACTATGTGCAAGACCATAGTTTTATTATAGCATGGTGAAAATGAAGTACTCAATTCCGAAATTGTTCCCTAAATTGATTAAGAAAGGTAAGTGATAAATGGACTTAAGAGATTGAAATTGATTAATTGTTGATATTGAGTTGAATTAAGTGAATTCATCGTTTGAAATTGTAGATGGCAGAAAATATTGATAGACTATATAAGTGTGTTAATTTTGCTTGATGTGAATTATGTGAAAACGATGATGTTATGTTAATGATGAATGTCAAGTCATATGTGTGTAATTATGATAGTTAAGTTAGAGACTTTACGACCTCACCCCCTTACCAGAGTTGTAATTATGACAAAATTTCATGAGAATTATGTTAATAAAGTCACATGTGTAGAATTGGAGAGTATAGTGGTGAAGTGATTAGTAAGGCATACAGAGACGATAATAGTTTGAAAAGTAAATATAGTTCTGGAAAAAGGTATTAGAATGTTTTAAAGATCATTCGAGATATGCAATGTCATGGTTAGAGAAGAAACTAATTTCGGTAAATTGACTTATTCAGATATGATGTCTAAATAGTGTACTTATCGGAAAATTCTTTTGAATTGATTTTTGTTAATGAATGAAATATTATGGGATTAGGGATGACAGAATTAGTCAGATGAATATGTGTCTGTTCATTTTCTGATAAAATTTTTATTGTATAAGAATGCTAGTTAACTAAAATGTTTGATGAGAGCAACATTGGTCTGATTAAATTATGATTGGGACTTCTTCATTTTTTTTTTGTTAAACTATTTTGTTATGTTTGAGATAAAATTAAATGGTGAGATTCATGTGAAGCTATTATTCTGTTTTTACGGGTTGTTACTCTGCATTATATACGTATTGGAAAATCTTGATTATTTTGTGAATGTTGATTACATGATTGGTTTTATTTGATGATGATTTTATTCCAACCCAGTTAAATGCCAAAGTGGGGTTTTCTTTATGAAACTGAGAAGCTCAGAAATGTGATAATAGGCTGTAATCTAAATAAGTTTGGAGCGAATTTATTTCTGATGTTGAATTTCAGGTCGAACATGATTTTTGTTATTATTGTTATCTCGAGATAGAATGTATGTATAGATGAATCTGAAGTTTATATAGAAGTTTTTGCACAAGGCTCAGTAGTAGTTAGTCTGCTCATCCAAGAGAGATAAGATGTGCAGTTATGTGAGTTAGTTGTGCTAGTGATTGTATGTGCTTAATGATATTTTGGATTCGTATTCAGACATTGATTTGTTAGCAGGTAAAAGACGAGAAACCAAGTATATTTAATACTAATACAGTTAGTGATGAGACGAGTAAGTTATGAGATAGAATTGCCATAGATTTCGTATCGGGATTGTCATTTTCTCTGAAAAATAAGATGTTATTTGATTGTGGTTGATCATTCGACAAAGAAAGATTTGTATGATCATTTCAGTATGTACAAAATTTTTATTGAACAAATCAATTAAGTATAAGTAATTATGAGAGAATAAGTGAGATCTTGATGATATGCTCCGACACTGTATGCTACAATCTAAAGGTTATTGGGAAGAGATGTTTGAGATTAATTCGGTTGTGATTCTGAGAAATTCTGTGGAAGTTTTTCATGAGAGTTGAAAGCAACTTTTTCTGGTAAGATTTTCAGGGATGAAAATCCCTAAAGGGGGGAGAGTTGTAACAGCCAAATTTTTGCAGTGGTGTCGGAAACAGTGATTCGAGATCACTAAATCCGATGAGTAAGTTTAGAAATTTTAACAAATAATAATTATAGGTCAAGCGCGAACTTAAAAGAATTATTTTTAATTTGTGAATTTTGCGATTTTAAAAGAATTAATCAGGTAAATTAGGTTGAAAACTAGGTATCGAGACCTCGGATTCATAAACCGAACCATAAATATTTTTATAAATACTTATGGAGTGTTATTAAGTTAGTATTAAAGTTTCGTTAGAAAATTTTAACGTTTGGTTAGTCAATTAATTAAAAAGGACTAAATTGAAAAAGTGCAAAATTTATTAAATTGTGATTAAATAGTTTAAGTGATTAAAAAGGAGCGATTTAAAAGGCAATTGGACCCAAATTGTATGGGCTGGACGGTTGGGCAAGAAAATCAGCAAAAAAAGACAAGGAGAAACAAGGGCAAAATGGGAAATTTTATAAATTAAACATATAAAACAAGACAAATTTGAAAAATCTAGAGATATCATCATTTTTCTTCAGTAAAAATGCCATGGGAGGTCTGAAAAGCTGCTGGTTTTTCATACTTTGGCATATGTGAGTTCAATTCATGCCCTTTTCTTTGAGATTTTTATGTTTTTATGACTTTTACAATTAGGTCCAAGTGTTTAATTCATTAGTTTTTGATTTTATGAACCAAATTAAAAGCTATCATTGATAAGTGTTGGCTGTTTATGATGAAATAAAATGAATTTGAAGCTTTGATTTTGTTTTTTTGATGATTTTATCAAGTAATTTCAATAGAAATTGATTTTAGGACCTAATTGTGAAAAAGTTGTGAATTAAGGTTTAATGTTAAAATTCTAATTTTCAAAGGTTGTGTAATAGTTTAGAATGATGGAATAAAATGTTAATTGAGAAAAATTATCTTAATAGATGGGCTAATTGAGCAAGGACTGAATTGTATGACCTGTGAAATTTAGAGGAAAATGGTAATAAATATCTTGAACTAAAACAGTTTTGGACAACAACAGTAGGTTTACTTTGAAAAATCACCATAAATTGTAAAAATCGAATTAGAGGATGAATAATATATGAAATTAAAGCTTATTGAGTCTAGTTTCTCATAGAAGAAACGGTGTAAGCAATTGAACTGTAAATTATGAGATATAATGAATTTTGTGAGACAAGGTTAGAATGAATTCGGGTTCCCCTATTTTGACTTTGGAAAATCACCAAAAATTGGAGAAAATTAATTATAGGCTAAAATTTATATATGATCTCAGAAAGTGAATAGTAATGTTTCGATTAATCTGTAAATGTTCTGTATGTACTGGTAACACTCTGTAACCCTGTTTCGGCAACGGATACGGGTTAGGGATGTTACAATATGATTAGCTAAAATATGTACTGAATGAAAACTGAAAGTTTACTAAATACCCTATTAACATTATCGGGCTAGTCGGATATAGTTGGCATGCCATAGGATTGAAAGTGTTCAGGGATATTCTGACTTTGTGTCGATGAGACACTATAAGTGTCGCCTTACTATTACTGTTCCAGATTCATTTCGAAGAAGTACTCTGTACCTTACTGTTACTGTTACTGTTCCAGATTTGTTCTGATAAGGTACTCTGTGTACCACTACTGATACTGTTACCATTATTGTTACCGATACGGTGTATTTCGGCTTCGATCGATGAAACACTGTATGCTATCCCGGTGTGTGGGTTGGATCCGTGTATCCGTCCGAGTCCGAGTCTTGTTAATAGGGGAAAATAAAGGTACTGAATAACTGACTGCTACTGAATAAATGACTATTGCTGAATAACTGATTATTACTGAATAATTGACTGTGGCTGAATAAATGACTGTTACTGAATAACTGATTATTACTGAATAATTGACTGTGACTGAATAAATGACTGTTACTGAATAAATAATTATTACTGAATAACTGATTAATACTGATGACTAACCGATAATGAACAATAAAGACCAATTGATTGTTACTAAAGAATATTGACTGTTATTGAAATGGAATAGTACAGAATATTGAATGAAAGGTGAATAATCTTATTATTCAAAGTGAATTGTAAATATATATATTGAAAACTGATTATCAAAGAATAATTGATTGTTACTGAATGATATTGATAAATTGATTGACATTGAAAGATAGTGACTGATATAAAGGTTAGATTAAAACAGATTACTGATTGAAAAGTAAATAGTTGATTATTATTTAAAGATATCGAACAATTACACTATTGATTTTATTATATGATTTTAAGAGTTTGTAATATTTTTCTTACATTATTAAGTGTTCGGATTATAGAAGTACCACTGAGTTCATACTCAGCGTGCAGTTTGTTTCCGTGTGCAGGATAAAATAAAGCTAGACCGTTGAATCAGCATCCCAAGTCGATCCTGAATTCAATGAGGTAAAGCATGTTAATTATCGGTAATGACATGTACCTAGGATGTCTTAAGTGTGTTATTTTGCATTGTGATTGTAATAGTGTAATAAGTAAATTGATAATTGATAATGATACATGATAACTGTTTTAAGTCAAGTATTGGATTGGTTTAGTATGGATATTTGTATTGGTTGTGATTTGAAATTTGCAGGGTTGACTAGTAAAGTGTGAAAAGTTCATTATTGAGCCCACACGGCCAGGCATACGGGCGCGTGACCAGACCGTGTGAGACACACGACTTGCACACGGGCATGTTGTTAGGCCGTGTGTCCCCTGCACCTAAAATGCTACAAAACAGATTGCTGCACGGGCTGAGCACACGGGCGTGTGTCTTGGCCGTGTGAAATTAATTTGTTCATAGGCAAAAGTCAGAGAGCTCCACGGGTAGAGGACAAGGGCATGTCCTGGCCGTGTAAGCCACACGGTGTGGCCACACGGGCGTGTCACATATGCCACACGGGTGTGTGGTACTGTTCATAAAAGGGAAATTTAAGAATTTTATGAAAAATTTTATAAGCTTCTGATTGAGTCCCGGTTTGGTTTTAACATACATTTTAAGTCTCGAGGGCCCATTAAATAAACATTAAGATATATTTTATGAACTGAATTGTATTTCTTTTTCTATTAATTGTAATCGAACTGCAGAGACCGGTAATACTCCATAATCCTGTTCCGACTACGGGATAGGGTTAAGGGGTGTTACAAGGTAACGTCACAATGTCGACCTTGGATTTTTAAAATTTTACAGTTTAGCCCTATTTCATACTCGGGTCAATAAAAGAGCTTTCTTAAGCTTTATTAAGGCTTAAATTTAATTGTATATCATAATATCTAAATGTTTATGACATGATCGAATATTTGAAGGATTTATTTATGATTTGCTTAATTTGAAATTTTGAAAATGTTACAAATTAGTCCTTGCTCAATTCCAGATTAATTCTAGACCATAAGTAAGCTCGTATAAGGCTTGAGACAGGTTGTATTTGGTGATTATGAACTGAATTGACTATGATTGTATGATTTATATTTAATTTGAATGTTAATTGTCTGTATTTGCTCCAACAACAATTGTAGCATTCCATAATTTGAACCCGACGATCGAGTTGAGTGAAGGGTGTTACATAACGTGTGTGATACGATATTTTGAAACTGAGGAAATAATTCAAAAAAATTTAAAAATATTAAAGCATTAGAAAAATAAATTTTTTAATTAAAAATAAATCTAAGTACATTGTCTTGAAATAATGATGAGTGACTTTAAAAACACAATTTTTGCATTGTTAATCTAATATTAAGAAATCAAATGTAACATATCATTGTAATTACACAAATAACAAAAATATTTGAATTTAATCTTATATATTAAAAACTTCAATATTTATCAACACAAGCATAAAGTCAGCATAAATATTATTTTTCATTTCAATAGAATATGATATTTTCTTTGGTTTAAAAGGATGAATTTTCCTAAATTATAAAAACTTTAAAATTATCATAAAATAATATTATTTTATAATCTAAGATTATTTAAAGAAGAGATGATTTTAAAACTATCCATTTAAAATTCTAATGTGAAAAAATAAAAATTTAAAGAAAAATTCTAAAAACTTATCTTTTTTTCTCTAAATAGTTTATATATTTTTTGTTTTATTCAGGAATTATTCCAGCCTCCGTGCTGGTTAAAACCCGCCTTTTTTTCCCTGTCAACTACCTTCCCTTTTTTTTTTCCTCTCATTCACTTCATGCACCTTCTTTCTTTTCAATTTATAAATTTATTTTATAAGTATCTTTACTACTTTACAAGTTATGTAGGCATATGATAATCCTTGTATTCACTTTTAGAAATTTTTGTCTACTCTAACAGCACACGTTTTTTAGTTTTGCATATGCATGCAATCTTCATTTTGCAAGTGATTTTAAAGATTATTTTTTCTTTGTCCTCTTGAGTTTGATAAATGCTTAATTTTTTTGTCAATATTTACCCGTCGCTTTGAACTATCCAAGATTGGTTTTCTTATTGTATAAGTGCATACAATTATTACAAATATATCATGCTTGAGTTATGACAAAATAATTATCAACATATTATAATATTCATTTTATACTGAGACTGAAATTTTTATTATATTAATAAAATTTGTATTCCATCACCCACGACAGGTGTTAATAATTTTTTCCCCCAATGGTAAAAATCCTAACGCATCCTAAACATTCCCGTAGAACTATGTAAAAATCCTAACACATCCAAACCAAACTAGGGACCAAAACGAAATCATAATGTGCCACGTTACTGAAAGCAAAACCGTTTGATCATCCACTTGGGCCAAGTAAGCGAAGGAGTTGACGTCTTCTCATGTGGGGCCAACCATAACTCCAAGCCGAAGAAATTAAGCATTGCTAATAAAAAATTGCCACTTGTTACAAAAGTAAACTCTTTAACCGTTATATCGCCATGCTGGCACTCAACCAATTAGAAAAAAATCCTAACGCTTCACTCCCTACTTACGAAAAGATCGAAACTCTTAACCAACAATCATTTGAATTGCTAAAAACTCAGCTATTTAAGAGCACTCCCAAACCAATTCAACATTCCGATACATAGAACTTGCCTAACAATTCCACTAGGTGAAATCTTAAAAGAGCAGCCAATGGGGAATTGGACGATCCCTTCCGCTCTTATTCTTCTTTGCCTTCTCAGTCTCCTCTCAGACCAAGGTAAGTTTAGGCCATTTTTCTTTTTCCCTTTAGCGTTTGAATGCGGAATTTGGATCTACTTTGTTTCAGGTAGGAAACTACAAGCAAATGCCAAGGAAGGAGCCGTGGATCCTCCAAAAGTTGAGGATAATATCGGCGCTGTGCCTCACGGCTTACAAACTGATTCTGATGTTGTTAAAAGGTCGGTGTAATTTTGTTTAAGGATGCAGTCTTCATTAATCTTTGATTTGTTTGTTATATTTGAATCCATTTTTCTTCTTTTGTTTTTAGGGAATCGGATTCGATCTCTTCGAGATCGCTTCGCAACAATGCGGAGAAATTTGAGTTCCAAGCTGAGGTGTCTCGGCTTATGGATATTATTATCAATTCTCTTTATAGCAATAAGGACATTTTCCTCCGAGAGTTGATCTCCAATGCTTCTGATGTAAGTTTTTTGTCATTCTTCCTTGATTGTTTTTAGATATTGTTTCTGAACTCAAATTTTAAATGGAAACTTTTTGAAATTTAGGCGTTGGACAAGATTAGGTTTCTTTCACTCACAGACAAAGAGGTTTTGGGCGAAGGTGACACTTCCAAGCTGGAGATCCAGGTTAGTTCTGCACATTAAAACTTTATTTTATAGAAATATAAATGCATGAAATTCTAGGAATAGAATAACTAGACAAAAATGCTATAAAATGACCATGTAAATGTAGAAATCCGGTTTCTGCATCGATGCATGTAAATCTGTGTTCTCTAAGCCTTAAAATTTATGAAATTGCAGATTAAGTTGGATAAAGAGAAGAAAATGCTTTCGCTTCGCGACAGAGGTATAGGAATGACAAAAGAAGATTTAATTAAGAATTTGGGAACAATTGCAAAATCTGGAACTTCGGGTAAATGAATCTTAGATTTTTTTTTCAAGTGATATTGTGTAATTATAATTAAGATTAATTATGCATATTGAATTAATTGATTTTATTTTCTCTATGCAGCATTTGTTGAGAGAATGCAGAGCACTGGAGACCTTAATCTGATTGGGCAGTTTGGAGTTGGGTTTTACTCTGTATATCTGGTAGCTGACTATGTCGAAGTCATTAGTAAACACAATGATGACAAACAGTGAGTCTGCCAACCTTAATTTAGTTTTTATTGAAATGTTTGACTCATTGTTAATAATGGTTTATTGAATGCTTTTTGTTTTTCAGGTATGTATGGGAATCGAAGGCTGATGGGGCGTTTGCTATTTCAGAGGACACTTGGAATGAACCACTAGGGCGTGGAACTGAGATTAGACTGCATCTTAGGGATGAAGCTCAGGAGTACTTGGAGGAGAGCAAATTGAAGGTTAGTAAAGCTCAAGTCTCGTTTGTTTACATTACCTTTACTGTAGGTATACTGATTTCATTTGGGATTTATGTGATCCTTCATGTCACCATCCTTTGTATTGTTATCTTCATGGACTCGTGATTTGTTGTATTTATTTTCGCTTTGGCTTTTGAAAATATAACAGAGTATGCTGTGGTTGTAATCTATAGGAATTGGTGAAGAAATATTCTGAATTCATCAATTTCCCCATCTATATCTGGGCAAGTAAAGAGGTTGATGTTGAGGTACCTGCAGATGAAGATGAGTCAAGTGATGAGGAAAGCTGTATGTTTCATTAAAGGAAGCATGTTACTGTTTATTCAAGACTTACTGATGCCATTTTTCCATAATACTAAGAGACTGTGCATGTTCTGATCAAAATTTTTGGTTTCATTCTCTGTTATTGCTACAAACAGCTGATAGCACTTCTTCTGAGGAAGGCGAAGATGAAGCTGAAAAAAGCGAGGATGAAGACACTGAAAAGAAACCAAAGAAAAAGACGGTGAAGGAAACTACTTATGAATGGGAACGTCTGAACGATGTTAAGGCTATATGGTTGCGTAGTCCAAAGGATGTAACAAATGAAGAATACGTAAAATTCTATCACTCTCTGACGAAGGTAATTTGACATAAATTTCCTAGCTCCAGACTACCGAAAACCCTTTGGAGAAGTTACTAACCTTTATTGTTATGTATTTGTGTTGCACTGCAGGACTTTAGTGATGAGAAGCCCATGGCCTGGAGCCACTTCACTGCTGAAGGTGATGTTGAGTTCAAGGCTGTTTTGTTTGTGCCTCCTAAGGCTCCTCATAATCTGTATCAGAGTTACTATAACTCCAATAAATCCAACTTGAAGTTGTACGTTAGACGAGTTTTTATCTCTGACGAATTTGATGAGCTTTTGCCGAAGTTTCTTAGTTTTTTGATGGTAAATGAAAATACGTTATTTTAGTTGACTTAAATCAGCACTAAAGAGGTTTATGGGTCATTTGTTATCTGATTGATTTTTTAATGGATAACCTATTGATCAGGGTCTTGTTGATTCCGATACTCTACCACTCAATGTGTCTCGAGAGATGCTACAAGCTCATAGCAGTCTGAAAACAATCAAGAAGAAACTCGTGAGGAAAGCCCTTGATATGATTCGCAGAATTGCCGACGAGGATCCTGATGAGTTCAGTGGCAAAGATGAGAAGGGTAGGTCATAATTGTTTCTTTGTAGTAATTACTTTGAATTTAATTACAAATATTTCACTCCAGACTGTGGCCTAATGGCCTTTCAAATTCGAAGTCTTTTATCCCAAGTTATTTATTGGTTAATGATTGAAACTGAATATTGATGTGGATGCAGATGTTGAAAAATCTGGCGATGAAGATGAGAAAAAGGGTCAATATACGAAGTTCTGGAATGAATATGGAAAGTCCATTAAACTAGGTATCATTGAGGATGCGACCAACAGAAATCGCTTGGCTAAACTCCTTCGGTTTGAGAGGTATTAGTTTTTGAGGCGGTCTTTTTCCTGGGAATTGGATTTTCCTTTTTCTGCCTCTACTATCATTAATAGTGTATGAATTGCAATGCAGCACCAAGTCAGATGGTAAATTGACTTCACTGGATCAGTACATCTCACGAATGAAATCAGGGCAGAAAGATATCTTCTACATTACAGGAATTAGCAAGGAACAATTGGAAAAATCTCCATTCTTGGAGAGGCTTAAGAAGAAAAATTACGAGGTACTGCAAAAATCTCCATTTTTTCCTTTTGCTTATTTTATTCCTTATGATCTATATTTGTAAATTGTTTTATTTTGTGTCTAATGGCCTTTGTTATTTCCAGGTCATTTTCTTCACGGATCCTGTTGACGAATACCTAATGCAATACCTGATGGATTATGAAGGAAAGCAGTTCCAAAATGTATCCAAGGATGGCCTAAAAATTGGGAAAGACTCTAAGAGTAAGGAACTCAAGGATTCATTTAAGGAACTAACCAAATGGTGGAAGGGTACACTTAAGACTGAGGATGTTGATGAGGTGAAAATAAGCAACCGTTTGGACAACACTCCTTGTGTGGTCGTCACATCGAAGTTTGGATGGAGTGCTAACATGGAGAGACTCATGCAAGCTCAAACCCTAACTGATGCTAGCAAGCAAGCATACATGCGTGGCAGGAGGATCCTTGAGATAAACCCAAGGCACCCAATCATCAAGGAGCTTCGTGAGAGAGTTGTTAAGGACCCCGAGGTTTGCACATTTGTAAACCCAAACATCCTTGTTCCCTAGCCATTCATAATTTTCATTTCGGACATTTTTTTTATTATTCATTATGCAGATTCAGCTTATTACTATAAAATTATTAGAGTTAATGGCATGTGTCGTTAAGTGATGCTCACTCCATGATATGGTGTCTGCTTCCTGCATGGACTTATTAACCAACTTGTTAGAGTCGATATCTGTTCTGCTAGTTCCTTTTCCGATTAAAAAACATTTGTTGGATCTTCAGGATGAGGGCGTGAAGCAAACGGCTCAGCTTATTTACCAGACAGCTCTAATGGAGAGTGGCTTCATTTTAACCGATCCCAAGGATTTCGCCTCACGCATCTACAGCTCAGTTAAATCTAGCCTAAATATCAGTCCTGATGCAACAATTGAAGAGGAAGATGATGTGGAAGAAACTGAGACAGAGCCCGAGACAAAAGCAGGTAAGGATGGTGCAGATGCAGAGTCTTCTGATCTCAAGGATGAGTTATAAAATGGGTGAAGCCTTCGGTAATATGGTTTTTTGAGTTTCGGTCTCGAGGGAACCGAAAGAAGTTAAATCTGAAACTTTGATAAAAGAAAAACATTTGATGGTAGAGTTGATGTAACCACTCACCAGGAATTTTGTCTTTAGCATCTAATTATATTATTATGTTGCTCAATTAAGTTGTTTGCCTTCTTTGTTCTCTTCTAATGCATCGCAATGCTTTCAGATTTTCTCATAATAATGCCACTTGTTTTTAACGAGCAAAGCAGAATCTGTTATGTTGGTTTGAAAACCCAATAACTGAACTCAATCCACTTCCACCTATTACTACCTTTAGAACCAATCTAATAATTAGCTTGAGTTGGCATTATATATTATACGGTAAATTATAGAATTAGTCACTCAACTATTTGTGTTTTGTCTATTTTGATTACTCACATATTTAGCCATCAATACTTATACACATATAATTAGATATAATGTAATTATATTTAAATACATAATTAATATTGATAACTTGTATATAAATTTGTGTATAAATTTGTGATTTTGATAAACTTAAAAACTCAAAACCCTCAAAACAAAGCAAATTTATAATTTTTATAATCTTCATTCGTGATTGTTCTAATAGTATTCTCAACAAAAGAACCCAATTTTTTTCTAGGAAACCTAAATGTTAACAAATAAAAAAAAAACCTTCTTGTAAGCCTTTTTCAAACCCCCGTCTTCTGCATTCTTGTCAATTTGAAGAATCATGTAGCACCTATCTCTAAGCATAATATTTACGGTAAAGTTTATCTTCATCTAATTTGTTTGTAATTTTTTTAGAAAAAGATGTAAATTTTCTAGATTTTCAATTTTTCTAACTTGAAATTTATATTTTTTTATTTTTGTAATATTTAAAAAAATTAAAAATACATATATTTTTATCATTTATAAATTCTTTTATATTTAAAAAAGTATAAATTATATATATTTTAAATATTTTAAATATTTTTATAAAAAAATAGATTATAACATCATTAGTCCAACACGCCATAACCTAAGAATGACATGTGTCTTATATTTAACACCGTTATAAAAAGTATCAAAACCCTTGACAAAATGAAAATTCGGGTTCTAATTTGAGACAAAAAGAATCACAAGTACCAACTTAGGAGAATGTTACAGTATGGAATAATTCACATGTTTCATAATTAGGTAGTTAGGCTGTTGAATGAATTAGTTTATTGTTAAGGGTTGTTAATAGCAGTTAGCTTTTCCTATTGTGTATATAGACTGTGCCTTTGTACTGAGAAAGGTAGCTAAGAAATACAGTGTTTTACCTTTTAGATATTTCTCTAGAATTTGGTTAGTTTCTATCATGGTATCAGTCCCTCGGTGATCCTTGGGCATGGCTATCACGTATTCTCCTGATTCTGATTCTGTTGATCCTATTAGAATATACCCATACCCCATACCTTGCCCATACCTTTCCCATACCTACCCATACTTTGGAAAGGTCAAAGTTATGGGCACCAAATATTTTATTTAGTGTTGGGCATGGGAAAATAGCAATTTTTGGTCCCTAAGTGAATAGTGACTTTGCAAGGTGGCCCTTGAATCTCAACTATAAATAGGCCAACCATTGCTCATTCTCATCATCCCACATTTGCCATTCTCTACTTAAGGCATTGTTCTCTCTCCCTATTTGTAAAGTTTCACTTGTATTTTTGGAGTGAAATATATTTGGTAGTGCCCGAGGACGTAGGCAAGATTTGCCGAACCTCGTTAAAATTCTGGTGTTCTTTACTATTTATTGTTCATATTTTGTGAGTGTGATTGTAGTGATTTATTGTGCTATTAAATTACGATAGAGGGATATTCTGGCTAGGAAAGACTTGGTACTTAAGTGATCCTCGTGATTCACCTCTCTTTCCTGGGAATTGAACTTAGTGTGATTTTTTAGTACAATAATTTTACTCTTTCACACGCTTCCGCACAACAATTGGTATCAGAGCCAGATTCGTACTTGGGGAATACGACCGTTTACGGTACTATTCACGTATATGGCACTATTCACGTATACGGTACTATTCACGTATACAGTACTATTCACGTATACGGAACTATTCACGTATACGGTACTGTTCACGTATACAGTAGTTGGGATTGAGAAGAAAAATGGCAGCAGCATCGTCATCAGCAAGGACTACTGTGACAAATGCAAAATTTGAAGTAGAGAAATTTGACGGTACCAATAATTTTGGTATGTGGCAATGTGAGATCCTGGATGTCTTATGTCAGCAAGAGCTAGATATAGCCCTTGAAGAAAAACCTGACAAGATGGATGACAAGGAGTGGGCCAAGATCAATAGACAGGCGTGTGGTACAATCCGCCTATGTTTGGCCAAAGAGCAGAAGTACTCTGTCATGAGGGAGACATCAGCGAAGAAGTTATGGGATACACTGGAAGAAAAGTTTCTAACAAAAAGTCTTGAAAATAGGCTTTATATGAAAAAGAAACTTTATCGATTCACGTATGCACCCGGTATGTCGATGAATGACCATGTGAACTCATTCAATAAAATTTTAGCAGACTTGCTAAATTTGGATGAGAAATTTGAAGATGAAGACAAGGCATTATTATTGTTGAATTCCCTTCCTGATGAATATGATCATCTTACCACCACATTGCTTCATAGGAAGGACACGATCACATTTGATGCAGTCTGTAGTGCGTTGTATAGATCTGAGACTCGAAAGAAAGATAAAAGAGATCACAGAGATACAACCGCAGAAGTCTTAACAGTAAGAGGTCGTTCACACAGCAGCAAACCTGGTAGAAGGGGTAAGTCCAAAGGGAGACCCGCCAAAGATGAATGTGCCTTTTGTCGTGAGAAAGGGCATTGGAAAAAGAATTGTCCTAAGTTACAAAAGGGCAAGTCTATTTCTAATGCATGTGTAGCGGAGCATGATGAGGAGTCAGACTTTAGCTTGGTTGGCATGGCAATGGCATGTCAAACGGATGAGTGGATATTGGATTCGGGATGTACTTACCATATGTGTCCTAATAAGGACTGGTTTTCTAGTCTTGAAGAACTAGAAGGAGGAGTTGTTTTTATGGGCAATGATAGTGCCTGTAAGACAATGGGTGTAGGTACAATCAAATTTAAGAACCATGACGGCTCAATCCAAGTTCTGACAGATGTTCGCTATGTACCCAGCTTGAAGAAAAATCTCATCTCATTAGGGGCCCTAGAATCTAAAGGGCTCACAATCACTTTGAGAGATGGATTACTAAAGGTAGTAGCTGGGGTATTGACGGTGATGAAAGGCACTAGAAGAAATAACTTGTACTATTTAAATGGAAGTACAGTTATTGGATCAACATCAACAGCTTCTGCGAAAGATGCAGATTCAGAGGCTACCAGGTTATGGCATAGGCGATTGGGACATGCTGGTGAAAAAGCTTTGCAGACTTTGGCGAAGCAAGGCTTGTTGAAAGGTGCAAATTCTTGCAAATTGGAATTTTGTGAACATTGTGTTCTGGGCAAGCAGACGAGGGTAAAATTTGGTTCAGCAATTCACAATACGAAAGGAATTCTGGACTATGTTCACAGTGATGTGTGGGGACCTACCAAAGTGGCTTCTTTGGGAGGTATGCACTATTTTGTCACTTTTCTTGATGATTATTCAAGAAAAGTATGGGTGTATCTAATGAAAAGAAAAAATGAAGTTTTGAATGCATTTCTGAAGTGGAAGAAGATGGTGGAGACTCAGACAGGTCGAAAGGTCAAACGACTTCGATCAGATAATGGTACTGAGTACAAAAATGATCCATTTCTACAAGTATGTCAAGATGAGGGCATTGTGCGACACTTCACTGTTCGAGATACACCACAGCAGAATGGGGTGGCAGAACGCATGAATCGGACTATACTGGAGAAAGTTCGATGTATGTTGTCCAATGCTGGATTGGGCAAGGAATTTTGGGCTGAGGCAGTTACATATGCGTGCCATCTAATTAACCGATTGCCATCAGCTGCAATAAATGAAAAAACTCCTATGGAGATGTGGACTGGTAAACCTGCTACTGATTATGATTCTTTACATGTTTTTGGTTCCACTGCATATTATCATGTAAAAGAATCTAAGTTAGACCCAAGAGCAAAGAAAGCATTATTCATGGGTATAACTGGTGGTGTAAAAGGATACCGTCTCTGGTGTCCTGATACAAGGAAGATTGTTTTCAGTAGAGATGTAACTTTTGATGAATCAACCATGATGAAGAACGAGGATTCACAAAAGGATGACAAAACCAGTAGTACTTTGCAGCAGGTGGAGTTTGAAAAGGTTAATGATGATCCAGCTAATATTGAAAGAACAAATGATGAAGAAGTTTCGACCCAAGAACTTCTACAGCAACAAGATTCAATTGCATATAGGAGGCCAAGAAGAGAGATTCGTAAGCCTGCTCGCTTTGACGATATGGTGGCCTATGCACTTCCAATTGCAGATGATGATGTTCCTTCCACTTACACAGAAGCAATAAGTAACTCTGATGGTGTAAAGTGGAAGCAAGCTATGAATGAAGAAATGCAGTCTCTTCATAAAAATAGGACTTGGGAGTTGGTGAGACTGCCCAAGGGAAAGAAGGCAATTGGATGCAAATGGGTATATGCAAAGAAGGAAGGATTTCCTGGTAAAAATGAAATTCGATACAAGGCTAGATTGGTAGCAAAGGGTTACGCTCAGAAAGAAGGAATAGACTACAATGAAGTGTTTTCTCCAGTTGTGAAGCATTCGTCTATTCGGATTTTGCTAGCCTTGGTTGCGCAATATGACCTTGAACTAGTTCAGCTTGATGTGAAGACCGCGTTTTTACACGGTGATTTGGAAGAGGAAATCTATATGACTCAGCCAGATGGATTCAAGGTTGCTGGAAAAGAAAATTGGATTTGCAAACTGACAAAGTCGCTTTATGGATTGAAGCAATCTCCGAGGCAGTGGTACAAGCGATTTGATCAGTTCATGAAAGGGCAAAGGTACACAAGAAGTAAATTTGATCATTGCGTGTATTTTCAGAAGCTACAAGAAGGAACTTTCATATACTTGCTCTTATATGTTGATGATATGCTAATAGCATCTAAGAGCAAAGTTGAGATTGAAAGATTGAAGACTCAACTCAATCTCGAGTTTGAGATGAAAGATCTAGGAGAAGCTAAAAAGATTCTCGGCATGGAAATATGTAGAGATAGAGCTCATGGCAGAGTTAGCTTGTCTCAGAAGCAGTATTTGAAGAAAGTACTACAGCAGTTTGGTATGAACGAGCAGACCAAACCTGTAAGTACCCCGTTGGCTTCTCATTTCAAGCTTTCTGCACAACTATCTCCTTCGACGAATACGGAACAAGAATACATGTTGCAAGTTCCGTATTCTAATGCAGTGGGTAGCTTGATGTATGCAATGGTGTGTACAAGACCCGACATTTCACAGGCAGTTAGTATAGTGAGCAGGTATATGCATAATCCTGGAAAATGACATTGGCAAGCTGTGAAATGGATTCTACGGTATATTCAGAAGACCGTGGATGTTGGATTACTGTTCAAGCAGGATAGTACACTTGGTAAAGGTGTTATTGGGTACGTTGATTCTGACTATGCCGGTGATTTGGACAAGCGAAGATCAACCACCGGTTATGTGTTTACACTTGCTGGAGGACCAATAAGTTGGAAGTCTACACTACAGTCTACAGTTGCATTGTCAACCACAGAAGCCGAGTACATGGCTGTAACAGAGGCTGTAAAGGAGGCTGTTTGGTTACAAGGTATGGCTAAAACCTTGGGGTTGGTTCAGGAGCATATTAACGTGTATTGTGATAGTCAAAGTGCTATTCATTTAGCAAAGAATCAAGTCTATCATGCACGTACAAACATATCGACGTACGATTCCATTTTGTGCGGGAAATTATTGAAGAGGGGAAAATTTGTCTTCAGAAGATCAAGACTGCAGATAATCCCGCAGATATGATGACCAAGGTGGTAACAGCAACCAAGTTCGAACATTGTTTGAACTTGATTAATATCCTGCAAGTTTAACAGTTGAAGAAGGCACTATCAAGTATTGTTGTCAAAAGCAGAAAGAATTGTGTGAAGATAAGATTATCCTAATCAAATCTTCAAGGTGGAGATTATTAGAATATACCCATACCCCATACCTTGCCCATACCTTTCCCATACCTACCCATACTTTGGAAAGGTCAAAGTTATGGGCACCAAATATTTTATTTAGTGTTGGGCATGGGAAAATAGCAATTTTTGGTCCCTAAGTGAATAGTGACTTTGCAAGGTGGCCCTTGAATCTCAACTATAAATAGGCCAACCATTGCTCATTCTCATCATCCCACATTTGCCATTCTCTACTTAAGGCATTGTTCTCTCTCCCTATTTGTAAAGTTTCACTTGTATTTTTGGAGTGAAATATATTTGGTAGTGCCCGAGGACGTAGGCAAGATTTGCCGAACCTCGTTAAAATTCTGGTGTTCTTTACTATTTATTGTTCATATTTTGTGAGTGTGATTGTAGTGATTTATTGTGCTATTAAATTACGATAGAGGGATATTCTGGCTAGGAAAGACTTGGTACTTAAGTGATCCTCGTGATTCACCTCTCTTTCCTGGGAATTGAACTTAGTGTGATTTTTTAGTACAATAATTTTACTCTTTCACACGCTTCCGCACAACAGATCCAAGTGGCTCGATCTTCTCCGGTGATCGGATAGTCACCTCCTTTCCACGATATGATGTCGTTAAGCTGGACGAGGGAACCTTTCTTCAATGGCAGCAGCATGTATGTTTTATTCTTGCTGGCTATGATTTGATTGGCTTTCTTAATGGGACGATGTCTGCTCCGGCGCGATTTGTCCAAGCCTCTGATGGCACTCTGGTTGCCAATCCAACGGCCTCGATCTTTACTCAACAAGATAATCTTCTCACATCGTGGTTGTTATCTACAATTAGTTCTTCGTTTCTTTCATCTTTCACGGATGTCCGATCTACGTGCAACGTCTGGATGATGGCGAGCAGTTTATTTGCAGCAGACACTACCGCGAAGGAGTCACAACTTCGCCACGACCTTCACTCCCTCAAGAAAGGTAATATTTTCATCCGTGCTTATGTCGATAAAATCAAAAGCATGTGTGCCCTTCTTACAGCATCTGGTTCTCCTATATAAGAGGCCGGGAGGACATCGATGTTGCTTGCGAGCTTGTCGTCTGACTTTGATGCTATCGTGTCCTCTGTCTCCCTCTCTTCCATTCCGGTGCCTTTCCAACATCTTGTGGATGCGCTTCTTGAGTGTGAGGCTCATCAAATGCGAGCTGTTTTCGATGTTCTGGTTGCTGCTAATTTTGTCGAAGGATCTTCGTCACCAGTAGTGGACGGTTCTTCTCGCGGTGGTCGACCTCCTGGTCATGGTCGTGGCTGTGGCTTTCACACTCGGATCTAGTGCCAAATTTACAGTCGTTACGATCACGTTGCTCAACGTTGTTTCTATCGTTATCACCGTGATGACCAGCACCAACGTGCTACTCTGATGCCACATCCAGGCGGTTCTGCTTTGGGAGCGAATGATGAATCATGGCCTAGTCAAAATTGGATGCCTGATGGTCAAACTTGGCTGGGGCCTTCTAGAGATGCTGCTGTGCGTACTTATCTTCAGCCAAATATGGGGGTTGTTTCAATACGTGGGCCGTATACTGTGCATATGCCAGCTGGGCCACATTCCTTCGGTTTTCATGGTAGTCGGCCTATTAATCATGGGCTTCATATGAATTATGGACATTCTGGGCGCATGGTTGGCCGCAATGTTGAGCATGTTGATTTGGGTTATTCATATGGTGCTAGGCCACGTAGCCCAATTGGTGTTGATCCGTCATGTGGGCCTAGTGGATCTATTCGGCCTCGTCTTAGTTCTGGCCCGAATTGTTCTGAACCAAATGCAAATTGTGTACGGTTTTCGAAGGTTCCATGGCGAATAAAACCGTGAGCTCGTGTTTTTGATGTTGAATCTTCTCAATATGACTCGTCTCAATTTGTTGGAATACCACCCCGAGTTCCTGAGTTTCGTGCCTCTAATTTTTCTGATGCAACAGCGTATGACTCTAATTTTGATAACAATGAGTCCTATGTTCCGTTGCCAGTAGGGAGCTCCTCCTAGTGTCCAGACTCGGGGGCTACCCATCATGTGTGTTAGAATGCGTTTGATCTTTGTACCTCTTCTCCGTATACATGTGATTCTTCTTTATTAATGGACAATGGGGTTTCCTCTAGTATTTCGTCCATCGGGAGTGTTGTTTTGTCTACAAAGACAAAATTACTTCATTTGTCCAATGTCTTGTGTGTTCCAAGCATCCAGAAAAATTTACTATTTGTGTCTAAATTTGCTACTGACAACAATGTTTTTTTTTGAATTTCACCCCTCCTTTTGTGGGATTAAGGACATTCAGACACAAGAAATCTTAATACGGGGCCAAGTTCATGATAGGCTTTATCATTTTTTTGTGGACTCGGTTGATTCGTCTCCATCTGCTTACACTACTGACGTCCCTGATCGATCTACGGGCGATGATATTTTTACTTTGTGGCATAAAAGGCTTAGTCATCCTTCTTCTACTATTGTAAAAGTTGTTCTTGACAATTGTCAGATTGTTACAAATAAAAGCTCTCTTGATAATGTTTGTGTAGCTTGTTAGCAAGGAAAATCACATAAATTGCCTTTTTCCTCATCTCGTACTAAATATGATGAATTGTTTGAGTTAGTTGTGTCTAATTTATGGGGCCCGGCTTCAGTTACCTGTGAGGGGAATTTGTACTATGTCTCGTTTGTTGACATGTATAGTCGATTTACCTAGGTTTACTTGCTCAAACGCAAATCTAAAGCAGTGGACTGTTTTCTCCGATTTCAGCATATGGTTCATACACAATTTGGGAAGCGTATTAAGAAATTTCAAAGTGATTGGGACGGCGAGTTTCGTGCCTTTGCTCTAGTTCTAGCTCGTTATGGGATTCTTCATCGCATTTCATGTCCTTACACTTCTGAACAGAATGGTGTTGCTGAGCATAAGCATCGACATATTGTAGAGATCGGTCTCACTCTCTTGGCTCAGGCCAATCTACCTATGGCGTACTGGGGTTATGCTTTCTGCAGTGCAGTTCATCTCATCAATAGACTACCCACTCCGGTGTTGAAAGGTATGACGCCGTATCAACGTTTGTTTGGTAGTATACCAACATATGATCACCTCCAGGTTTTTGGGTATTGTTGTTTCCCATACTTACGTCCGTTTCTTAAACACAAGATTGAATTTTGAACTCAACCTTCTACACTTCTTGGCTATAGCTTGCAACATAAGGGATATTACTGTTTAACACAAAGTGGCAAGATACTTATTTCTCAGCATGTTGTCTTTGATAAAAAGCGGTTCTTGTTCACTGATTCTGGTTTTCTTAGTGATCAGCCTCCTACATGTACTCCTTCGTTTGTTCCTATTATTCGTTCTTTTCCCACTACAGGGCCTCCACAGCATTCTGGTCTTGCTTCTTTACCCGCTACTACTTGTGAGTCACCTTCTTTTGATTCGTCATCTACATGTAGTCTGGTAAATCCCCCTTCAGTTGACACCATGACTACGTTGAGGACTGGCCTACAACAAACTCTCTCTTATCCTACTGCTCCTCCACCTGCTTCTTCTCTTGCTGCTGATCCTCTTACTACTACTTCTAATTCTCATGCTATGGTCACTCGGTCTAAGGCTGGAATTTTTAAACCAAAAGCATTGTCCGTGAATACGGTTGACTTTGAGCCAACATCTGTCGAAGAGGCTCTTGCTAATCCAGCCTGGAAAATTATTGTTCAATCCGAATATGATGCTTTGGTTGCTAACTCTACCTGGAAACTTTGTCCTCTCCCTTCTGGTCGAAAGGTGATTGGGTGCAAATGGCTTTTTAAGGTAAAGAAAAATCTTGATGGGACGATTGAATGACAGAAGGCACGGTTGGTTGCCAAGGGTTGTTCTAAGGAACCCGGTTGTGACTTCAAAGAGGCGTTTAGTCCAGTGGTCAAACCTACCACTATTCGGTTAATTTTGTCCATTGCTATCTCTCGTGGCTAGTGTCTCCAGCAAGTTGATGTCAATAATGCCTTTCTAAATGATGATTTGTCTGATGAAGTCTTTATGCAGCAACCACCTGGCTATGTTCAAATTGGACCAAATGGTGAGAAGTTGGTGTGCCGGTTAACTAAAGCTCTACATGGTTTACGACAAGCTCATCGTGTCTAGTTTGACAAATTGAAGCAGTATCTAGTATCTACGGGGTTTGTTTTGTCTAAATCAGATGCATCGTTATTTGTCAAAGTTTCCTCTGCCTTTTCTCTCTACGTTCTTGTCTATCTGGATGACATTGTTATTACTGGCAGTTCAGTTGACGAGATTGATTGTTTTGTGCAGCAGTTACACAACAAGTTTGCTTTAAAGTATATGGGTAACCTTCATTATTTTCTAGGTATTGAAGTTAGTCGGTCACCCTCTGGCACTTTGCATTTATGTCAACAAAAGTACATCCGTGAGCTACTTGATCGAAGTTCTATGACTAATGCCAAAAGTGTGCATACGCCAATGGTCAGTTCATCTCTGTTGTCGAAAGATGAGGGAGAACGCCTTTCTGATCCAACTGAGTATCGTAGTCTTGCTGGAGCTCTTCAGTATATTATTTTAACAAGGCTGGATATTGCTTATGTCGTTAATCGAATCTGCCAGTTCATGCATGCTCCCACTAAAGTTCAGATGATGGCATTAAAACGTATTTTACTTTATCTCCGCGGCACTCTCTCTCATGGTCTAGTAATTCGCAGTTCTGATCGACTATCCCTAGTAGGGTATGCTGATGCAAACTGGGGTCTTGATTTTGATGATCGCCAGTCTACGATAGGATACTGTGTATATTTTGGTCATACACCTATATTCTGGTGTTCTAAGAAACAACAAGTTGTTACTCGATCTACGGCAGAAGCTGAATATCGGAGTTTAGCTGCAGCCACGAGTGACATTGCCTGGCTTGTATCTTTGTTGACCGAACTTAAACTTTGTTCTGTTGATCCTCCGACAGTATAGTGTGATAATTCCAGTGCAGTAGCTGTTGCAGCTAATCCGGTATTGCATTCCAAGTTCAAACATGTTGAACTTGATCTGTTTTTTGTTCGTGAGAAGGTGGCTAGCGGAAATTTGGTTGTTGGCGAAGTACCAGCTTGTGATCAGGTCGCTGATATTCTTACTAAACCATTGTCCGTTGCCTTATTCACTCGGTTTCGTCATCTTCTTCGGGTCCTGCCACTTGAGGAAGCTAGGTGAATGTTACAGTATGGAATAATTCACGTGTTTCATAATTAGGTAGTTAGGCTGTTGAATGAATTAGTTTGCTGTTAAGGGTTGTTAACAGCAATTAGCTTTTCCTATTGTGTATATAGACTGTGCCTTTGTACTGAGAAAGGTAGCTAAGAAATACAGTGTTTTACCTTTTAGATATTTCTCTAGAATTTGGTCAGTTTCTATCAGAGAAGGTGCCAAGTTCGAGAGTTAAATGCATATATGAGTCTTATAATTATTATTAAATATAAAACATAAAGTATTGAGGACTAAATGTGTTATTATACCAGTTAGAAAAAGAACTCATCAATGTTAAAGGCCAAATTAGAAATGATTTAAAGCATTAATGACTAAATTGAAATTTTTTATAGTTGGAAGACCAAAGTAAAAACACGCTAATAATTGGATAACTAAATTTATAACTTATCCATATTATATATATTTATCATTTTTTTAGATCTAACACATTAGAAACAAAACTTTGAATAGAAGAGTTTCTTAAATCAGGTATTTAAGTATTCAAATTTGACTCAAATCGGTAACTAATTGGAAGATCAACTGGCTTTTTAGCTAAAGAGATGTTAAAAGAGGTAGATTTCATTCGTTAGATATTAGATTACTTAAGTATTGATTTACTTCAATCATTATCCATTTCCTTATATTTTATATGTAATTAATAGACTGATTCTGATATGACCAATTTTTATACCATCAAGTAGATAAATGTAATAATATATTTTATTTTTTATTTGGTATTACTTATATATATTTTAGTTTTTTACTTTGTATAAAATATTGTGCTTATTATGCTTATAATACATTAGCAGTCACTCAATTTTTTGTGACACTGACTCATATATAGCATAAAAGAGTACTGATGTGGCATAAAACTATTGGTAAGGAATACAGATGACGTGGCATCACTATTTCATACAATCCTTTCCCTCTATTGACATTGGTATCCTTGCTAATAACAAGGGAAAGCACAATATTGGTTGCCTTTTCTGGCTGTTAGCTAGGATGGTTCTTCAGATGCGTGGAACGGTTACTCCTGGACAGAAAAGGGATATGATGGTAAAAGAGAACACCACCATTATGTTGTGATTTTGATGTTTCTGAGATTTGCACATTCTTATGTGTGATTTATATGTATCTAGGTGGATCTCTTCTTCTACAGAGAGCCTGAGGAAGCTAAACAGCAAGAAGAGGAGGAAGCAATTGTTGCTCCTAATTATGGACTCCCTGCTGCAGATTATGGAATGGGTGCTTTAGCAGCTGACCAATGGCTCGTACAAATAGTTGATCAATGGACTGCTGATATGGTTCAGCCACCTATCTCCTATGTCCCTATTGGTAATTGGGGTGATCAAGGCAAGTTCAAAACTTTTTTATGCATATTATTTAATTTACGTGTTGATGATTGTTGCCTTTGCTTAATCAACTTTGGAATTTCAAATGCAGTTGCCATTAGTACTGATGCATGGGATGCTGCAGCTGCCCCAGCACAAATCCCTATGCTCCCATCGATGTGTCAGCCCCTGCTGCTATTCGTTGGGAATAAGAGATTTATTATGATTTTGACAAAAAAAATGTTTTGGTTTGCTTTTAAAATATAAGCTATTTCGAATTGCTATAACGGAATTGTGTGTTTTGACACGATTTAGTTAAATACCTTTTTTTCTAGACATCATTCGGATTTTTTGTTATTTTTGCTTTCGGATCAAAAGTGATGAATTTATTATTATATGCGGAAATGGTTTCTTGATATGAGAAATATGCTTTACTAGTAGTGGTGTGAGAAGAGGAATGGAGCAAAGGCAATTGTGGATGCCGCAATCCAGGCTTTGCTTGCTGAAATTGCTCCACTGCTCATTCTTCAAATATGGCTTTTCAATGGGATTTTGTTTGGATTGAGATTTTTGGTCCTATGGTTTTGGGAGACAAGATCAAAAGCTTGAAGGATGGTGGGGAAGAGGGAGAGAGTCGGAATAGGGGGAGGGATGGGAGAGCGGTGGTAGAGGAGGGAGACAAGAGAGTCGGAAAATGGTAACTCCATTACATTTATAAAGAAAAATAGTTAGTGGTAAATGATTTGTTATTTTTCGAAAGTTTAGTAAATGAGTTGAAAGTTGAGTGATTATTTTGTCATTAAGATCAAGTTAAATGATTGTTGGTGTACTCTACCCTATTTTTCTTTTATTAAATATTATTGGTTGGTCATTAATGCTAATCAATTTTCTAATCAAGAGAAAAAAAAGTGTTTTATACCTACTCTTGCACTCTAAATCAAGTTATCTTATCACATTTTAATGAAGCACTCTTGTCTTTATAGTCACCATTTGTATAGTAGGATTATTTTAATGGGACTTGTAACATCTTACAATGGATCCAGAAATTAATTGGATGCAAAAGAATTGCATTTATTGCCAAAACAACTCAAAAAAATAATAAAACAATTCATCAAAACTAAAAATAAGACAATCAAGGCACTTTTAAATGAACATATGAGCACACATACAACAATTTAGTTTCAAAGGTGGTTAAACTCAGAGCAAGGTTATGAATCCCAAGATGCAGGGTTATGTCATGTCTCGAGACATGCCTAACCTATTTTTGAATTTTTTAACTTTGAATTTTTAAGTTACAATGGAACCATATCTTGAGACATTGACCCTTATGGCTCGAGACAATGTCCTATGTCTCAAAACCTGATATTGAACTTCCACTAATTTAGCTTTGGTGTTTTATGCCTCGAGACAATACGTTCATGTGTTGTCTCTAATTCCAAGTCTCGAGACAATACATATATGTATTGTCTCAAGATATGTACCAAAAAATGCAAGAATTTCAAGTTTTTTTTTTAGATCTCAAGGCATGTTCTTGATGTGATGCCTCGAGACACTGTGTAGAAATGCAAATTTTAAGCAATGCAAGTCAAGCACTCAGACTTTTAGAAGTACCAAAAATACATACACTATGCAACCAAACCAATTGCAACACATTTGAAATGGTAAAACAAGATTAAAACACACAATCTCAAGACAATTAACACACTAAAACATCATTTTATTAGGCAAGTAAAGTATAAGCTAAAAACTGTTCCTTTAGCATATAGACCTAGGGTTTAAAATTCAATCCAAAAGTATTCCAAGATTCTAAACCATGGCGTACTATACCATATATGCAAAATATACCAAACTCATAAGAAAGTATACCCAAAACATGAAAATTCATCTAGAGATGTAAATACATGCCCAAAACTAATAAAAAAGAAAGGAATTATAGAAGTTCGATAGATATAGCTAAGACTTGAGAGCTTGGATGCTACAAACACAAGATCCACTATATGTACGTGTTGGAAAATTTGCATTTTTATAGGAACTTTGAGGCATATTCTCAATAGGTAAAGGTGGAGAGTTGAATCATAAAATTATGATTTCATATTTTACTCCATGAGACCTTTACAATGATATATCATATGCTTAAAATGGTTGAGTGATAAATGAAAAATTGATGCTCAAAGTAAGCTACTTGGAAATATTGTCAAGGAAAAATAAAGGCTTAGATCCCACATTGGTTAAATACCAAAGTGTGAGATGGGTTTATATATGTGAACCCTCTTAAAAGGTAATTGAATGATTAAGCTTATAATCTTACCTCGTGCAGGGGGTGTAGGTCCAAACCCAACGAGGTTGGGGTACCCCTACACGACGTGGTTGTGATAATATTTTAAGCCCAGACATAATCTACTTATATATGGACAGTATCTGATTTGATTTAATTTTTAAATCAATTTGATTTTTGGCTCCTTAATGGCTGATTTTATGTTTATTTCTAAAATTTTCCACTATCCTAAATGCCTATAAAAGGCTATGTATTCTGGAGGATTAAACACACATTCGAATAATTTCTTATACTAAAATTCTGTTCATTTCAAAACTCTTCCTTTTTCCTCTTCGTTTTTCAAACTTTCCTATGATAGAAAAAGGCAAAGTTCATTTGTTGATCGTTGTAGAGGTGCTACTGCTTTGATTACTATTGCTGTTGTATCCTGGAAGACATTTGACCAATGTTTCTCCAAGTACCGTAGGAGAGCCCGAATCTGTATCAAGGAAACTACGTTTCACAGGCCTCAAAGTTTCGTAAAATCTTAATTCTTCTTTATTTCAACTTTTTATTATGGTTTTATTTGATTTTCGTATTTAATAAATTGATTATAAACCATTCTATTTATATTTTATTTCATATGTGTTTATTTATAATTAATTTATTTTGTTTGCTAACATATTTTGTCTAACAATCTTAAGACAGATCCGATTATTTTTTCAATTTTATAATCCAAGGCAAACGAGACACCAAGGCTGAAAAAAATATTTTTTGAAAATAAATTTTCTTTTAAAAATTAAATAAATTTGTTTCAAGATTTTTCCCGCCGTTCAACAGATTTCTTTTTCCTCTATTTTTTGTTTATTTCCAAATGAATATTAAAAACTAATAAAATCTGTTTCAGGATTTTTCCCGACGCTTAACAGATTTTATTCGATTTTATTTCCAAAATTAAAATTAAATAAAATCCTTTTCGAGATTTATTCCTACCATTCAACAGATTTTATTCCATTATTTTGATTTTATTTTTAAACGGGAAATTAAAGGTAAATAAAATTTGTTTCGGGATTGATTTTCGTCATTTAACGATTTATTCCAAATTTTATTTATTTCCAAAAATGAGTAAAATAAAATCTGTTTCGAGATTGATTCCCGCCATTCAACGGATTTATTAAATTTTGATTTGTTGCCAAAAATGAGAAATTAAATTAAATAAAATCTATTTCAAGATTTTCTTTCCACCATTTAAGAAGATTTATTTGATTTGATTTTGTTACCAAAAACGAGAAATTATATTAAATAAAATTTGTTTTGGGATTTATTCCGGCTGTTTAACAAGATTTTATTTTGTTTCCAAATTAGAATAGAATTAAATAAAATCTATTTTGGGATTTATTTCCCCCGTTTAACTCCCCCGTTTAACAAGATTTTATTCGATATTGTTTTGTTTCCAAACAAATACATAATCAAATAATTCTGTTTCGGGATTTATTCCTATCGTTTAACAGATTTTAATTTGATTTAATGATATAATTTTGTTTCGGGATTTAATTTTGCCGTTTAACAAATCAAAGAGAAATTTTTCGGTTTATGGTGGCCTTAATTGTGGCTTTAAATTGAATTAAAAGAAATTTATCAATGATGAATTAAAAAGGCAATATGAGAATGCATGTCTAAGATTGGTTCTTTGAAAGACTTGGTATTGAAGCGTGCCGAGAGCACCACCTCTTTTTTAAGGTTACCTCCCTGGTGTATTGTTTTATTGTATTTTTATTAGATCATATAAACTTTTGTTTCGAGTTTTATTAAATTACTGTCGTCTAACAAAAGTTTATAAGTTTTCTAATTTTGGTCTTGTTTTTTAACAGAAAAATGGAGACTCCCACCAATTCAATCAATTCGCGATCTAAAGCTTTGGTTCAAACACAATCTTTGATCAAAAACTCAGTATTTTCGGTGGCGGCTGCTATAAGCCATAACGAGAAACTTGCAAAATTCTCGAGATAGAATTTCAACACTTGGCAACAGAAAATGCTATTTTATTTTACCATGTTGAACTTGGCCAATTTTTTTAAAGATGACCCTCCTACTGTAAAAGAGGGCGAGGTAGATGAAGTTACCGCTTCCACTGCTGTTGAAGCTTGGAAACATTCAGATTTCCTATGTCGAAACTACATCCTGAATGGATTGTTGGATGCACTGTATGAAGTGTATAGTGTTAAGAAAACAGCTAAGGAATTATGGACATTGTTGGACCATGTTGGACCATAAATACAAAGCCGAAGACGTTAGAACTAAAAAGTTCTTAGTTGCTAAATTCTTGAATTTTGTAATGGTTGATTCTAAATTAGTTGTGAATCAAGTGTAGGAACTTCAACTGATCATTCACGGAATTCTTGCTGAAGGGATGATAATAAGTGAATCTTTCCAAGTGGCAGTCATTATTGAGAAATTGCCTCCTACTTGGAATGACTTCAAGAATCACCTAAAGCACAAAAGAAAGGAAATGCCAGTTGAAGACCTAAGTGTAAGACTTCGGATCGAAGAAGATAATAGAGGTAGGGAAAAGAGGCTCAACAAAGTAGCAAATAATAATGTTGCTAGGGCAAACTTCGTAAAAGTCAAGAAAGACTTCAAGAAGGGAAAACTACAGCAGAATGGGTCTAAATTGGGACCAAAAGGTGGTGTTTCCAAGAAGCAAAAATTTCAAGGAAAATAATTCAATTGTAACAAGATGGGGCACAAGTCATTCGACTGTAGGATCCCAAAGAAAGTTAGAGCTAACGAGGCTAATGTTGTGGAAGAAATTTCTAAGGAAGTATCCAATATGGAATTATGTGTCTAATATATGCAAGAACTATGAAAAAGAATGTTCTTTAAAAAGGAGGAATGCTTGTGGGAAGAGGATATGTATTAAACTAAATGCTATCTCTATAAAAGCAAAACTATGAATAAGAATGTTGTTTTTTTTTCTGTTTATATGCTTAAGTCATTTAATTTATGCCCTCGAACATGTTAATTATGATACTTTATGTACATAAATTAACTTAGAGCACATTCCTTTGTTTCACAATAATTATAATTATAAATGTGAAACATGTGTTGAGGCAAAATTAACAAAGGTTAAAAACCATTTGATCTAATACGTAACAATTCTTGTAAAGCTTGTTTAAACGAGAGGAATGAAAAAAAATGTTTATTACCTTCATTGCTACTTATATTTTCTTAAGAGCTAAGATGAAGAGAATTTATTCTCTATAAGTAAGAAGTTGAAAACCAACTTAATAAAAAGATTAAGTGATCGTGGTGGTGGATATGTTGAATCATTTGAATAATGTACACAACTTAATAACACCCCAATATTTTCCTCAAATAGAGTAGCTGAGCAGAAAATTGGACTCTAAAGAAAAAGATGAACGCACTACTAAAAAGCTCTGAGTTATCACAGGAAATGTGGGGAGAAGTGTTTCTATGAGTTAATTACCTTTTAAATAAGGTGCCTGACAAGAAAAGGGATAAGACACCATATGAGTTATGGAAAGGTAGAAAATCATCCTACAACCACTTGAAAGTGTGGGAAGTGTCTTGCTAGCATAACGTATAATGGTAAATCGAGACATATGCGTCATTGACACAATACCATTAAACAAATGATCTCAAACGGAGTTACCTCTATTAATTTTGAAAAAAATCAAAAGATAACATTGCGAATCCGCTAACTAAAGGCTTAAAACGAGAACATGTTAAAACATCAAAAGGAATGTGACTAAAACCCATGAAAATAAAAGGTGTTATGTGAAGGAAAACTCTACCTAGTTGACTAGAGATCTCAAGATCTAAGTTCAAAGGGACAACCTAATTGCATAGACCTTGTAAGGTCGCTGTGGGGGTACTTATCCCAAGTTTGTTCCTATGATGTAAACGGTGACTAAAATTGGGAGAGGTTAAGCAATGCTTTTAATGACCATTGTATGTTTCGGTCAGCCAAACAACATAAGTCACCTATGTGAGAGTGAAGTGGGGCCGCTTCAAGGAGACTATTGGGGCATAGTTCTCTCAAACTTTTGCAGAACCATGGGATGTTCACGACTATATGAACATACCCATAAGAACTAAAACCTTGCCAGGGAGGTAGTTGTGTGAGGTATATCATTGTTTACTCAAAAGGCAGAACAATTCAAGGACATCACCTCTACTGGTTAGCTAGTAAAGTAAATATACTTTCGCAAGGGAAGGTTCAAAGGTAGATACCTACTTATCCTATGCAACTATTGATCATAGATTCTATCACCACATCAAGTCAATGTTTTTCGATAAAACTATCAATTTTCATTCATGTGGGGGATTGTTGGAAAAAATACATTTTTATGGAAAATTTGAGGCATATTCTCAATAAGTAAAAGTGGAGAGTTGGATCATAAAATTATGGTTTCATATTATACTCCATAAGACTTTTACAACGATATATCATATGCTCAAAATGGTTGAGTGATGAATGAGAAATTGATGCTCAAAATAAGCTACTTGGGAATATAGTTGAGGAAAATTAAAGGCTTAGATCCCACATTGGTTAAATACCAAAGTGTGAGATGGGTTCATATATGTGAACCCTCTTGAAAGGTAATTGAATGACTAAGCTTGTAACCTTACCTCGCGCGCAGGGGGTGTAGGTCCAAACCCAACGGGGTTAGGATGCACGACGTAGGCGACGCAAAATGTCCAGAATAATCGAGCCCAAATGGGCCTACGGATATTTTAAGCCCAACACAAATTTATTTTTCCTCAGCAGACACTGTTTATATATGGACAGTATTATATTTGATTTAATTTTTAAATCAAATTGATTTTTGGCTCCTTAATGGCAGATTTTGTGATTATTTCCAAAATTTTCTACTAACCTAAATGTCTATAAAACGCTGTGTATTCTGGAGGATTAAACACACATTCGAATAATTTCTTATACTGAAATTCTATTCATTTCAAAACTCTTCTTTTTTCCTCTTCGTTTTTCAAACTTTTTGGTGATAGAAAAATGTAAAGGTCGTTCGTTGATCATTGTAGAGGTGCTACTACTTTGATCATTGTTGTTGTTGTATCCTGGGAGACATTCGACCAATTTTTCTCCAAATACCATAGGAGCGGCCAAATCTGTCCTAAGGAAACTGTGTTTCACAGGTCTCAACGTTTCCTAAAATCTCGATTCTTCTTTATTTCAACTTTTTATTATGGTTTTATTTAATTTTCGTATTTAATAAATTGATTTTAAATCATTCTATTTATATTTTATTTCATATGTGTTTATTTATAATTAGTTTATTTTGTTCGCTAACGTGTTTTGTCTAATAATACGTACTCACAATACTTATGCGCAACACAAAAAAACTGCAAACTAAGCATATAAATCTCAGTGGTGCTAAACATAAACCAATCTCATAATATAAAAAAACATTAAACAACAAAATATGCTTATATAAAAAAAAACCCAACATTTCAAACATATTTAATAGATTCATGACAACAACGATTAAATTCATATGTCATCAATTCCAAGTATTGGATTAAACCTCTTAGTATTTCACAAATTATAATAGACATTAACACAATATTGTTCATCCTTTTCCCATGCCTTGTAACCATATCAATTACTAGTTCATGTTGAATGTTTCCATATCAATTACAATTTTTAAAAAATGTGCTCATATTGACTAAGTGTGGATCAAGAACGGATACAAGGATTAATCCCTAACACTCCAAGTATGTACACAAGTATCAATTAGGCATGCATGCCCCAATGTGTGTGAAAACACAACTTTCCCTAACACTCCAAATTTTCCCCACAAGTGCCCAATATGATCACGCACAAACATCAATAAAATACACACGTGTCAAGCCTTCCTTTGTTATAAAACAAATCCAATGGTATGACAACTATACCCAAACCATTAGCATTGTTTAATAAGGTGTTTGTTATTAAGATATATCATCGAAACACCAATAGTAATCAATTATTATCATATAACAAACAAAATAGTACCTTAATCTCATAAAATGTTATTAATAAGACAACATCAAGCTTTTTTCTACAAATTCAGCACCAAACAAAACTTAGATATGAATCCAACATAACGATATACTAAAATTTCCATCATATAACCAGTCATAAAACTCTATTAACACACCTTAAGCTAAATTACTTTATTGATTTAATATTACAAAATTGAAGTGAGATAGCACAAACCAAAATAGTTAAGCATCAGTAACCTTTTCTTCGCTTTGGCCTTAGAAGATTTGGGCACCTCTTTCACTACAATAAAAAATCAAATAAAAAAGGGAACAAAGTTAGGAAACTTAATCAAGCATTAAAAACACTTAAAACTATCAATGAGATGAAATTCGATATAGCAAGACACCTTTTGCTTTAATCAAAACTTAAGAGAACTCTAATATAACTTACTCAAACCTAAAATCTATCCTTAGAACCAAGATTACAATTGTAGCTCAAACACTTTTTCTCTCAAAAACACTTTAAGCACTCAACAATGGCATCTCAGGAGAACCTCAATTTAACTTCATTCTAACTAGATTCTTAGCTATCCCTCCTAACCTAAACTTATTTCTAACTAGATTTGAGCTAAAAAAACAACATAAGAATTGAAACTTATTTATAGAGTTTATTTGACCTAAAATTAGGGTTACAATACTTCTTTAGGCTTAAATATTTGAAAAAAAAGTCTCATATCTGGAGTTAAAACAAAAAAACCGGTTCCACATGACACGAACAAAGGCGTTGCAGCTTAGTTGGAGTTTTAGGTGCGAGGACACGAAGCGTTAGGGTGCGACATCGTGGGCTAGAGCGCGACTGGATAGACTTGACCTGCGTCGTGGCGCTACTATATAGGGTCGCAACCTACTCGTCTGTATTCATGCCTCCTTTCAATCTATCGTTTCCCCCTCGATGAGTCATGATATTGTATCTCAAGCTCATACATACCTAATTCAAGTCACGAAAATACTCAAAGTAATCACTTGTAAGTAGCCAACATAAAAACAAAATAAATATAGAAAAAAATAGCAATGTATGCAAAAATGATACTAAAGCATAAACAAAGCTAAAACATGACATTCTACAAAAGAACAATAAAAGGTAAAAGTAATAGGAGCATAAAATATATGAATTATGAGTCATAATAAGTCACCCTTAACTTTTGTGTTGTAATAGAAAGTATGATATGAAAAAAAATAAATTATCATTGAGAAATATTGGTAACTTATTTCATTTTATATGTTTATATTTTTCAATAATTTTAATTTTATAAATTAATTTTGTGTTTTATTTATTTTATCAATTATTTAATATTTTACCATCAACTTTTTTTACTTTGTAAAAAAAGGTATATTACTTTTAAAATGTGATTTTATGCTTTGAATTAATTTCGAAAATTAATCACTTTTGCTACAAATTTAATCAATCTTCATTTAATTTAATAAAAATATACTTATAATCTTAAAATATATTATTTAATAAATTAAAAAATCACGTAATGTGTGATACAAGTGATACTAAAAACTAGAATAAATAAAATATTATATTATATTATATTATATACTTTAAAAAAAAGTACATCAATCCCAAATCTTAAATGTTAAAATTCAAATCCATGTTTTAAAGGGATTTTAATCCATTTTTTAATTTAAAATTTTTTTCATATTTGAGATGAGATTTGGTACTTGGATAACCCTAACCTTTAATGAAAAGTCGCGAATGATCTAGGCAACGTAAATTGGCATATAAGGGAGAATATCTCCCTGCCTTTTGGTAAAATGGGGACATTGGTTTTGGACCACTCCACTCGAGCTTTTTCGAGCAAAAGCATACTTTAGAAATAAAAAAAAAAATATTGGGGGAACGCCTGCCCTACCCAATTTTACCAACTTCTCAGCCATCAACCCCACTGAATAAGGAATCTTAAAGGTAACTTTTTCAGGCTCTTTACCAAGTGTCTTAAAAATCTGAGAATCTTTACCTTTCTATCTCAACCTTCAACATGGACAAATATGATGGATTTTTGACCGTCCCCATCACAAACTTTAGAGTGGGGTGAATTTGAAATATCACAACAAAATTTAGGGTTTTAAAATTCCATCCTTAATTCATTTACATCTTGAAGGCTTGGAATCTTAGTTTCTTTCTCCAATCTTAAATTGTAATTTATTTATTTTTTTGTAGTTTTTGATACTTGGTATCATTAGTAAGGAACTAAGATTAAAGAGATCATTAATAAGGAACTAAGAATCCATGGTATGCACCACATACCAAGGAGCAAGCAGTTTTTCCAAAGCGTTGAGTAATTTACCTAAAAATTCTCAAGTGGTACAAAAGCAATGCTGATATTTATCCACATCTTTACAAGGAGGAGTGTAAGTAAGGTCAATGGATTTGATTTTTCTTTGTTATCCTCACAACTTTTACTATGAAAATAACCCAATCAACACTTTATCCAACTTTACAAATCACATGTACTATTTATCCTTCTTTTTTTCTAATAATAATAATATACATATCTCACCTTATGATTTTTTGTAAAAATTATATGTATTTACACTACAAGAAAAATGGGCATTATCAACCAAATTTTGCAATCATATTTTATGTTATTGTGTAAAAGTAGAATATTTGCAACGATTTATAGATGTTGTTGTTAAATTTAATTTTTAAGATACTAGTCACAACGACTAGATTTATAGTTGTGAATTTTTAATTTTATATGTAGCAATAAAATAAATTGTTGCTAAATATTATAATCACAAATTCTTAATAAAATGTGTAATGACGAAACAAATTATTATTAAACATTAAAATATTAACAACAACCACGTAATTTAATCTTATGTTTATTCATTATACGGACATAATTTGAGTGAAAATATCACATTTATTTTTGGTTGAGGGTTATGAAATTAGAATAAAAAGAAAACACCACATCTCAAAGACATTTTACAATCAGCATTAGCTAAAAGCAAGAGTATAGAGTAGTGAAACAAAAATAATTAAATAAAATATAAGGTAAAAGCAGGAGTAGAATTGCCAAACTAAATACATATTTTCTAAAAAAACTTCAATTACTATATCAAAGAATTTATATTTCTTAAATATTAAACTCCCTTCCAATTTAACTCACCCGTTGGTTTTATTTTTCTAATTTTTTTTTTTTACAAATGATGTGATTAGTCCCTTGTTTTTATATTTAATCAATTTTGGTTTGATATTACAAATTCAATTTTAAAATCATATTTCATAAAAATATGGACCTCATAATAATATTATTAAATTAGAAGGGATAGAAATGAAAAAATAATGGTGAGGAAATGGTCCATTTATGTAAGGACCGATCTTTATGTTATAGGAATCTTTTTTTGTTTTCTATGAAGTAATAAATGTCGTTATTTCAATTTTTTTCTATTTCTATCGTAATTTAATTTCTTTATCTAAACTTCATCCAAACCAAAATATTTATAAATAAACAAACTTCCAACATTTATGTCTCTCCAGTATCTTCAATGAAATTTATATTTGGTTAGGTTTTTTTTTCTAACTTTATATATATTGTTTTCCTTTTAAGCAGCCATAAAATTGAATGGTTTTTTTTTTTTTTACTTGTACGATTTTGAAAGTCATATAAATTATTGGGGTTGCTTTTGGTGCTACAATGGGTTAAACAATGACATATTTGACTTACCCTTTTCCATATTCTTATGATAGATTTAATTATTAGGGTTTAGTAATTGACAAGAACTAATAATTTGTGAAAACAAGAAACATTGTATTGTATTTTATTTTATTTTATTAACCCTTGTAAATTCCATACACTTCAAAATAAAATGCGAAAGTTTTAATAATTATCTTACATTGTTCTTTCCTTTTATGAGTTAATCCAAAATTTACAAGTTTTTTAAAAATTTGACATGGAAATTGGAGATAAATGCCTACCACTTTGGCATTAAAAAAATTCACGACTAAGTTAAAATTTGCAAAGAAGTATGAAAATTGTTTTGCAAGTATTTTCACCTATTTGTCTTTTTTTTTATATTTGAAGGAGAAAATTATATTAAAATATAGGTATTTAATAAGATTATTCATATTCTATTTTATAAATGAATTTATATACACTATTACTTCTATATATATATATATGTTATAGGATGGCTAGTAAGTAGAAGAAAAGAGAAATTCCAAGGGGTTCATGATGATTTTCCCGAAAGATATCATATAGCTAGAAAGAATTTTATAGAAAGGACTTTGAATACTTGAGAATTTGAAGAAGATAAATACTAACATATCAAACTTGTCTGGAATCAATGCTCCAATTATAGGTTTGTTTGATTTTAATCAATGATGTTTACTTTTTCTTCTTCTTTTTTTTCTATTACTTATATATAGATCGAATAATCACTACCACCGAAGATGTTATCAGAATAGCCTACATATTCATTATTTTAAGTGAAAAATTCAATTTGATGATGCAATATTAACATTATTTCTACATGCCTCCATAAGTTAGTAAAGTACTTCATTATATTCAATGTTTGGGTTTTTTTATGCATTTCATATTTGCTTTGTAAAGTTTTGCAATGCTCCTCATATCCTTTCAATAGCTTTCAAATAGATATGCTTCAATTTGCCCCTTCAGGAAAAGGTTGCAACTTAATTAAAAGTCGTGATATTTAATATAGTATTTTTTTATTAACTAAACGTATAAGTCAATGATATTTTGGTTGTATCTTATGACTGGTTTAATGCTAATGTATAAAGTCAATAATATAATGTTTATCGAAATTCTGATCTTTATTGTATAATTTATCAATTGCAAGTTAAAGTTTAACTACGGGTAAAGCTATTTGCATGTGCATTGGTTCAAATTTCAAACTTCGTTATTGTTTAGGTGATATAAACCCTTCATTTTTATTGTCGACAGTTTTTATTCATATGATATTTGGTCATGATTTCAATAAATGTCGTTATGCAACATAAAACGTATTCAATTATTATGTCATTGCAAATTAATATTTCGTAGCTATATAAATATCGTTACATAAAAGTATTAACAACTATATTATTATTATTGCCTAAAGCATTTGACAACCACATTTTATGGTTGTTAAAGTAATTTTTTTAGCAATGACATATAATCATTCTATAATGTAATACACAACCAATTAAAATATCGTTGCAAAACAATATTTAACAACCAATACTATTAATGTTATGTAAACAATTTGGCAACCATATCTTATGGTTGTTAAAATATTTTTATCTTGAAAATGACATTTAATCATTGCGTAATATAATATACAACCAACTAAAATGTCGTCACAAAATAATAATTGAAAATCATTATATTATAATTATGTAAAAGATTTAACATCTAAATTTATATTGTTACGAATTCTATTTTGCAACCAATATATTGTTGTTAGATAATAACTTTTGTAATTGAAATATTTTTATTAAATTATAGATTCCATAACTAATTTTATTGTGATTAAAATATTTTTACTATTGTTAGAAAACATTATATTTAAAAATGGCAAAAATCGTTGCAATACATATAATTAAAAATAACTTTTCAATTTGCAAAGTCATTGCGTGTAATTTAGTTAATAGAAGTATACACAAGAATCCCGTAACAACTTTTTTTTTTTGTTACAATAAATTTTTAGCAACATTAATACAACATTTAGTAACGACTTTTAGCGCTCATAATACCTATTTTTCTTATAATGTGAACTTAGATTCAAAAAGTTGTAAATAAATTAAGGGTTTTCATGCTAAAAATTCACCCAATTTATAATTTATTGATGGGGTGTTGACCTTCCCAAAATTAATTTGGTTTGAATCATCATTGTATAAGAAAAAATAAAACTTTGAAGTTGGAGAGTATTCATTCTAATTCTTCAAATCAATTAATAATAATGACAAATTATAAAGGGAAAAGAAAACATCAATAATAGTCTTATATTTCTATACACATGGCCTTGAAAACTGGACTTTACCAGCACTACTCTATTCCCCATAATGCTGAAGATGTGAAACTCTAAGAGAGGAAGACCAAGAAAATGGCCAACAACGTGGTGTGAAAAACAGCATCAGAAAGAGACTTGGAAGAATCTCCCGTAAGTAAATATGGTAACCATGAACCTTTTTCTTCACTTGAAACCTCTCCTGACCCTGTAATAGATCCATATGTCGTCGCTGTTGTTGGGATTGTATTGCTCTCAGATTTTTGACTGTGTAGAAAGATAATTAGAGCAACAAAAATCAAATGAAGCTTTTCATGGATTCTAATCTACCAATCAGAAAAGACGTCACAATAATTTTTTTTTAAATTTAATTAAATTAAATATTTCTTATCTTTATTATTATTAGTGCTTACTGCTTACCTTGTTGATGAAGGGCAGAATGTGATCGTATAATCAGCTCCCGTACATGTAAACGTACTGGTAGCATCATCATACGCGTAGCTATACGCTTTTGGGCAAGCCGTCTTGAACATCTCCGAATAAACAGATGGTTTACAGGTGTCGGGTGTGGCGTAGGGGCCACTGCAGCAATACTGGGGCGTCCCAAAAGCCTCGCATGCACTCTTACAAGCCTCTCCCGAATCGACCCTTAACTCCGACGGGCACTGGCGGTTTAAGTCATTGATGCACCCTGTTGAGAAGCACATGCCCAACCCACCGCTCGGCTCGACGATCAATGGTAAGTTGTAGCCATCAACTAAACTGACATCGTAAAAGTCCTGGGTGCTTGACCCTGTCGTGAACTCAGCTAAGGTGGCAGGGGGAGTGGCGCCTCTACCATTGCATTCAATTTGGCTAGAACCACAGTCACCAGTTTGGCAAATGAGTTGGCCTGTGGTTTGGTCCGATGCGCAACCGGTTCTCCCCCAGAACCGACCTGACCAACTGGGCGGCGCCTGTAAGGACCGTGACCCCCCGGATGGTAGCTCGAAACCTGTGCTATCTAACTGGGTGTTGCCAAGGATACCAGGCCAAACTGTGTAATCACATTTATTTACAAGTGTAAATGTAGTCCCTGAAGTGCCTGTAATATATACAGAAATGCAGGCTCCATCAATATTAATGTTATAAATCATGAACATAACTCAACGTTGAAGGTTGGAAGAATAGTAGAAAACCGTACCATGGAAGAAGGAGATCAAACTTACTAAATAAATGGAAAAGAACAGAATATCCATCTGCACTAAAATAGAGTTTATGGTTTTTTTTCTATGAGAGGAGACAGAAACGGAAATGAAAGGAGGTGAATTTGAAGACAGCAAAGAAATTTGATGTCGGCTGATCTGCACATACCAACCATACTCTATATATAAATATAAATACTATAAGATTTTAATATCTAGAATGGAAGTTGGAACAAAAATGAAATCCAATGTTGAATAAAGACCAAAGAAAGACCACGTCATTTTACTGTCAGGGGGCCCTGTCAAATTTTTCATTTAACTATTTTAATTTTTTTAAAATTTTAAATTAATAAAAATAAAACTACATCTAAAAATAATAAAATTTTAATTTAATTCTTTAAAAATTATTTAATATCATAAAAATTAAAAATTAATTTCTAACACGTAAAGATATTTTCTGCCTTCACCATTGTTTGGTATACTAGTTAAAAAGTTGAAAACAAATCCTAAACCAAATCCAATAGTCTAGCCCCCCAGACATGTATGTGTTAAATGAATCAAACTCCTTTGGTAGGTATAGTTTATAATCATATATATTATATAAGGTACGCGAGCATGGAAATTAAGTTTTAGGTTAATTTTTAAATTTTTAGTTTATGAAATCTATTATTAACTTAATTTAATTATATTATATAGCATTTTTATTTAATTTAATTAATATATTATATATTTCATTGTTAATCACATCATATAAAAAACTTAATTTAAATTAATTTAGAAATCAAATATAAATATAACATTTTTTTATCGAATTCATGAGCAAGAAAAAAATAATCCTATTTTATTTTTTATTATATATATGACAGTATACATACACATATTATATATATTATATAATAAAATAAAATTTTGGAATAATTTTAATAATAATTAGTTCTAAACTAATTTTAAGGCATTGTTCATCTATTATATGCTGACACATCAATATGGTTTAATTTCGTAATCAAGATATTAATGAAACATTATAAAAAATTCCTAAAAATATATAATTAAGTGCATTTTAATTAATATATACAATTAGCTCTTAGATAGCTTGGATATGCAGACTGATTTTATATATTATTGGAGAATTAAATCATTAAAAATGAAAATATTTAGATTTATTTTTTAAGAAAATTTATAATATATTTTTTCTGACTTATACTGTCCATATATATTAAATATATTCTAAATATATTTCATGGAAGTAATTATAAATTCAATTTTTAGAACAACAAAGGTTTTTTCTTTTTTTTAAGGAAATGGTATATTTATCAATTATGGAAATTATTTATTTTTAGAGTTTGTGATTATCCTTCCAATAATATTATGTTTTTAAATTTTAAATGTAAAATTTAAACTCATGCTAATTACTTCTATCAATTATATTTTAAATACGGTAAACTATAAAAAATAGTCACTTTTGTTTGTTTCAGATTACATTTTAATCATTTATGTTTGAAATGTTACGTTTAGTCACTAACATTATTGTTTTGTTACAAAGTGGTCACTCTACCATTAAACTCCGTTACCTCCCTAACGACAGTTCCACATGGCTGTCCAAATGAGTTTTAAATGCCAACTTGAATGTCCTACATGATAGTCTAAATTAAATTTATTTAATTAAATACTTATTTTCATCCTAGCAACTGAACATCCAAGTTGGCATTTAAATCATTTGGACTGTCATGTAGGACTGTTGTTAGGAAGGTAATAGAATTTCACGATAGAGTGACCACTTCGTAACAAAACGATGATATAAGTGACTAGAACGTAATATTTCAAACATAAATGACTAAAATGTAATCAAAAACAAACAAAAGTGAGTATTTTATAGTTTACACAATAAAATTTAATAGTATTTTGTTATTTCTTTTAAATGAAAGTAAAAAGAATTGAAAGAGAAGATTTGACTTGTTCAATTGTACGGAAATGAAGCAAAACTTCAATGGTTATCGTCTACTTTATCAAGTCTAATACATATCGGGTGGTGCCTTTTTATTCCTTTCGCTTTTGAAAAAATGCTCATATCCTGTGGGCTACCAATGTGACCAAAAAAAAAAAAAAGTGGCCATCTCTCTTTTATGTTGAGTACTCCGTTACTCTGTCTTTTTCCCTAACAGTAACCAGGCCGGACCTTGTCAAGAACCCAGAACTGAAACTCAACTTATATGATGACTGGAATCGCACTTGGAATAATTAGCAGTGAAAAGAAAGGGGAAAAAAAGAGGATGGATTTCTGGTATATTTACTGGTCAATTTTGAAAGATTGTAGTAGATATCTTGTTATCAAAACTGCAGCGTTGCATGGATCGAGAAAATGACTCCCTTTCCCTATCCTATCACCACAGTGGTCGGCGGGCTTTGTCTTTCAATTTTATGCCACCCTCAATTAAGCAATTTATTATTTATATTAATTTCATATATGGTCCACTCCCCTCTCAAATTCATAGTCCAAGTTCACCTTATCATCATTGCCATTGGCTACCCCTTTGGTGCCTTTTTATAAAGTCTGCTTATGTCTGTCAACCCATTGGCTCAATTGTTGGGAGCTAGCGTCTGAATGATCGAGCTATCACTTCACCGAATCCTTTCATTGTGATTTTAGTCATTATATTCTAACACTTCAATATAGGGTTAGCGCAAATTTCAAATAAAATCGAATTAATTCAATCGGAGTCGGTTAATAATTTTTTGAAAGTTTAATTAACGATTAATTTAGTTTAAATTTAATTGGATAACCGAATTAATCGAATTTAATAAATAATATTAAAATGTATAAGTATTTAGTCGGTTCAATTAATTATTTAGAAGTATAAATTAATCGACCAGTTAATTCAATTAATTTTTTTATATGTTTTGTACTTGTTTTAACCAAAAAAAACATATAAATTTCGGTTAATTCGGTTAACCGACCAAACTAACCAAAAAAGTTCAGTTCGATTAATTTTTTTTAAAAAATTTCGATTCGATTAATGATAGTTCGAATCGATTAATTGATTGAACACCCCTACTTCAATCTCAAAAGCCAACTCTTAAAATCCATTCATTAAAAAAACATTGTTAAAATCTAGATTTAAATGCATTTTAAATGACAAAATTGTCGAATCATTTAATTAAAGTGATAATATCTCACGTACAATTTTATCAAATGGAAAAGAAAAAGGACACGTGTGATGTAATCTTCAAATTAAGACCCGCATTATTATGCCCAAAAAAGCTCAAATGAGCAATAAATGCAGTTGCAGCCTCTTGAACTGGAGAAGGGATTGTATGAAATTGTGATTTCATATCATCTTTATCCCTTTTTAATAGAAGAATGATAAATTAGATTTTTCCTCCTGATTTTCAGCTTTTTTCTCGTGACAAAATTCAAATTTAATAACTAATTTTGTTTTGCATCTTCTCATAGCATGTTATATGCATTTTTTTTTTGCTTTAATCATAAAATAGAAAAAAGTCATGAAAAAGTTAAATTTTATCTGTATTTAATATATAAACTCATTTTTTTAAACAATCTTAATTATTAGTTGAGAAAAATTAACAGTTCTTTATTATATTATATTTTTTTCCATTATATTACCTTAATTCTTTTTAATATTGATTATATTACCTTAATTGTTAATTAGTTATTCTAAGTGATTCTTTTCCTATTAAGTATCTAATAGTTGATAAAATTTAACATTTTGTATATTATTATTGTCTTAATTTTTTTCCTATATTTTCATAGTTAATTTTTACGGTTTAATAACTTTTTTAATAACTTTTTTCATCTTTATTTATAATTAAGCACAATTTAGTAAAATGTACTTTTAAGTAATCTTACATTCCATTAATTATACAATAAAATTTTATATTTTAATCAAATAAATCAAATAAGATAATCTAACATATTAAACAATGTGCTTAGTAATTTTACAATGTGATAATCTTATTAAAAAGTATAATTTTAAACTAATTATCCCTAAGATAAACAATCATAAATGATGTCTGACTGGACTACAATATAAATAAATAAATAAATAAAATAAAATAAAGCAACTTTTGGGATACGCATGGCTATGTCTCATAGCACATGTCAATGTTGTACTAAAGAGAAAATGCCTACGTTGTGCATGTGGGTTTATACTCTCTTTTTCAAGTAAAAGAAAATCCAAACTTTCGTGCCATGAGCCACGATTCTCAAAAAACGTAAAGTTGGATTATTCATAATCTATTTAAATCATTTCAGTAATTTTTTAAAAATAAAAAATAAATTTAACTGTAAATTAAGTTTTCAGAGTGATATGAATTTGAGTGAAAATTTTGCAGACAAAAAGTTGTTTTACATGCAATGAACGTAGAAAAGGTTTAAAAAGTTGGCAACTTGGGAAGAAGTTATGTGTTAAAAACTGAATCAGGAAATTACAAGTAGCCTACGGGTACTAGCATGAATAATGAATAATGATAAGCATTTGTATTGTTTTCCTTTGCAAATATAATTGGAATTTGATTTATTATCCTCTAGTTAGAACGTAATTATGAGGTGTAAAGGTTGGAAGTTGAAGGCTTTCTGCAGCTAGTGAACTTATTTTTCATGTGTCCATTACTAGCGGAAAGTTAAGAGCAATTTTGTCCGGCGCTAGATGCCTTTTTTGGATGAAATTATCCAGAACAGTTCCCTCAACTCAAAAACCCAAACATTGATGCAACCAACAACTTTAAGCCATCCGCAATGCTGTCAATTCAACTTTATCATCACCTAACGCACTTATCATAAATTTAAGCAGATCTCACAACTGGTTCAAAAGTAGTATTGTTTGTTTGAATTGGTTAATTATAATTTGCATGTGTAGAGCTCACGATAATGCAAACCTGTTAGCAACTTCAAATTCCTGGGGAGCGTTCATGCCATGGATTTCATATTTTCAAACCTAGCAACACCTCACATTAGCACACTTTAATGATCTTTGCATGGGTAATCATTATATCAGCCTATCTGCAAAGAAGTTAGTCTTAATTAGAGGTGCTCATGGACCGGGACGGGTCATAACAGAATTTTAGGCCCGATTGCTATGCTCAAGCCCAATCTAGCTTGAAAAGTGGGCTCAAATTTTTGTCTAATCCCGATCCAAATTATAGATGTCAAGCCCCGGCTCGGCTCGTATTAAATTTTTGGTTCTTATAACCCCCAAAGAAGAGAATCGAGTTGAGTTAAAAATAAATAATAATTAAATCAGCCTACAAGAGAGACAAAGATCAAATGAAAAATCAAGAACAATAATTCATAAGCTTCTAATATGGTATGAAGCCAACGCATCACAAAACTCAAATGCTCAAACAAGCTGATGCAATACAAGCCTCTCTAGGAAAAGTGATGTGACAATAATAACTTTAGCGTGATAAAGTATCCGTTTTGAGGCTTACAATATGCAACAGAACCTAGTTTAAACTTCTAAGAAGAGACCAAAGTTATTGTAAAAAATAATATCAGACCTACAAATGAGACAATGATCAAATGGAGAATTAGTCATGGAAACATCCTATAGCAAAACAAATTTCCACATTATCATCTCGATTTCAAAAATTAGCAGATCGACAAGGCAAACACTAAAGTAAATAAGTCTAAACATGGTAGTTACTAAAGTAAATTGCAATAGACTATTACAACTCATTGCCAACACAAATTGCAATAGACTATTACAACTCATTACCAACTATTACAATGTCTAAATACAATTTCATGTTTTATATTTTATAAAGAATCAAACACTAATTCATATAGTTGAGATTGTCAAGAGATTAAAAATAAAATAAAGGTTCTACAATATCCAAACAAAATTGAAAGCGGCAGTGAAATAACATTAAAAGCAGTAGTAAAACAACATTACAAACGGCAGTGAAACAGCACCAAAAACAACCTGCAAAATGTAATCAACCAATCAGCATATCCATATATCAACCAATCAACCAAAATGCCCGAATTTAAAGTAAAAAAAAATTTAAAACTTTAAGTAGCCCCAAATGTAATAAAAGATAATTAATAAAAAAAAACTATCACTCCTGATTTGAGAGTACAACTTAGTATGTGCTTATCATGCTTTCTCCTATAGCTCAACTATCTTTCTTCGACATTGCGTCCTTTGGGTTCTTTTTAATGCTAACAATCAATCTAGCTGACATAGTATGGTATAATGGTAAATAATTTAAGCTGAAAACTAAAGTTACACAGCTTAAGTCTTGAGAACTAGAATAATCCCATTCTGACCCTTAACAATTACCCATTTTTTTAAAAACTTAAATCATATGTAAATTAGTATGAATCTCAACCTTTAAATAATTGGGAATTCAAAATTTTGAGATACTTTAACAATGAATTCAAAACTTAAAGTCCACTTATCTCTTATTCAAAGAATAGACCAAAGGACTAATCCTTAACAATGAATTCAATATAACATTAAACATTAAAAAAAACAAAATGTTGCATCAAGTGATTAAAAAAAGAAAAGAACTCACTGATTAATCAAGAAATTAAAGAAGCACAAACTCAATAAGAAAATTTAATTTGCTAGCAACTTCAAAGACAAGTAGGATTGAATATAGAAGGAACTGAAAAAAAAACATAGTTTCTCTTAAAGCCATAGAGATACTTGGAATTGGATAAGATTGACCAATGACACAACGAGATGGCAACGGCTAAAGGTTGGAGCAGAGAACGAGACAACAATAGTGAACGATGGCAACAGAAGAAGCAGCAACTTCACAAGCTGTTGAGCAACACAACAAAACCTAGGGATTTTTGGTGAAAATAGGAATTGATTTGGGGATTTGGGAATAATGGTAAAGGTAAAGGTACAAGGTTGTTGTATTGTAAAACATGCATAAGGGATTAAAGGGGTAGGGATGTTGTTTTGAGGAATATAATTTATTATTAAAAAATATTTAATTTATGCGATGCCTGGCCCTTTTAGAAAATGGGCCTATTTTTTTATCCAAGCCCATTTTTCGAGCCTATATTTTTGTCCAAATCCTTCCATTTTTTAAGTGGGCCTTCAGTCCGAGTCGGATGGCCTGACCCATGATCAAGTCTAGTCTTGATATCATAACAAGCAAGGGGGAACCAATGGGTAACAAACCCTAAACCCTTCAAAGCACTATCTATTATCTAATATTCTACAAAATGGTAAACTTGCATTTTGATAATAATAATAAAATACTATAATTTAATTTGGGTGCTCTGAAATAAAACTTTTGGCTTCTCGCAAGACACATTATTTCACATTACAACATGTGAGTGCTCTTTGACCTATTATCTATTGTGTAAAGTACCAATTGGATAGTTGTTGATGTTAGCATATATATTGTTGATGTGTGAGATCAATAAGAAGGAGACACAAAGAAAGGTGTGGTGGTGTTGAAGGAGGTTGGTTCGCCCTGCTTAGGCAGAGAGCCAAAGGAAGTGAGAAAGCAAGAAGGCTAAGGTTACTGAAAAGTGTGCAGAGAACAGCAAGGAGACTTGAGTGTTTTAGGGCTGATCTCTTCTTCATAGCATCAGGGAGTATTTATAGGGGTGGCTTTGTGTTCAATGGCGCTGACATGGTGAATCTACCATCAGGCTATCACTTAGGACATAGAAGAGGATATTTGTGATGGAACACATTCTATCGTTATTCTGAACTATGGTGTAAAGCGGTTAAGCCTATGTGATGTTTAGTGGCCTAAAAAGTCACATTTTAAACAAAAGAGTGAGTGTGGAGTGAAGATCTTCCATGGAAAGTGGGTGGCTACCTCACAAGGATGGTCTGCTATAATCTTTTCAAGGAAGACGGAGGCTTGTGTAACACCCCTAAATTTGTTATATTTTAAAAGCAGTAATAAATCGAGATTGTGTACAATTGATTTCTCGATAAAGTAAAATAAGAAAATAAAAGTGATAAAAGGGAAGGTTGAAAAGTATTAAAGAAAGTTAAATTGAGAAGTATGTTGCGGTATACTAAATTAAAGTAAGGACTAAATCGTAAAGATATAAAAAATTTTGAGGTTCAAGAACAATTATTCAAAATTTGAGGGGTTGAAATATGAGAAAATTTTTAAAGACCAAAAGTGAAAACAACTCAATTTCTTATGACATGAAATTGGTGTAGAGGGTCCAAATTGAATAAGTGGAGAAATACAAGAGACTAAATCGCAATTTTATCAAAAGTGAGTAGTGATTCAAGGATGAAATTTTGAAGAAACGTGAAGGGTAAAATGGTCATTACCCAAATTACATAATTATATGATGTAATAATTAAGAAAGAAAAGTGTTGAAACATGACTGGTTGAATATTTTTTTATTATTTTATTAAAAGTGTTGAAACATGACTGGTTGAATATTTTTTTATTATTTTATTATAAGATATTTATTAATATTTTATTTAATTAAAGATTAAGAAAATGTGGAAAGAAAATGAAAGACTCTCCATCTTTCTTTCATCCTAACGTTACCACCTTCCATGGAGAAAACAAGTTTTGCTTTCTCTACAATTTGGTCATTTTTCTTGAAATTTAGAGAGAAATCCTTGAAATTACACCAAAATTTTTAGTAGAATCAAGCCTCCAACAATTTTGTGAACCTAGATTTCAAGAAGGAAGATTGTATGTTCATGTTGGAGGAGAGAGAAAATCAAACTAAGGTTTGATATATAGAGAACAAGGTATGAATATCAAGGTTTTATCATGTTTTCAAGTTTCGTTTTAATAGAAAAATATAGAAATGATGTTAAAGTAGACTTCTCATGAAAATTTTTATGTTTTAGACATGTTGTTGAAGAAAAAGATAGAGGAAGTGGTTCAAGTGACAAAAAAAAGAGAAAATCAAGTGATTTTTTTATAGAAAAAAAGGTAAGTACCCATGAATTCTCTTGTTATTTAGGGATTAAAATGTAGACTTGGTGAAGTTTTGTGGTAAATTAGTAAAATAAAGTGTGAAAACATTTAATATGTGAATAAGGAAAATAAGATAAAAGTTTAATGAATGTGTTATGAGATTATGAAATATGCATAAAGTATTATAAAAGTGAAATTGTAGAAAATTATGAAATTTTTATAATGACAAGGACTAAATTGTCAAACTTGAGAAAATATGTGGATGAAATAATAGAAGTGAAATACATAGAAATTGATATGTGAAATAAGATATTGAGATAAATTATATGATTAAAGTGTAACAAGAAATAAAATTGATTTAATATGATTAATTAGTAAATATTGATCTTTTATGACAAAAGGGGACTAAATTGAAAAGTTATGAAAGTTTCAAGAAAATTTTGATAAGTGAATAAGGTAGTAGAGAATGCAAAAAATTCATGATTATATTAATTCAAATTACAATTGTTCGTTAAGTTGTGGAAAGATAAGTATTAAATTGAAAAAGTGTAAAATTGTAGTTAAATTATGAAATGTAATTTGGATAAATAGAATGTGTAAGAAAGTGTGATGAAATAGTATATGTATGAAAAGTGAGAGTGAGATTGAATTACAAAGAATAGTTAATGACAGAAATAATTATTAAATTATATTTATTATGTGACTTGTTTTAATAAAATGAAAGAATTATGAAAAAGAAAAAAGACTAAATTGCAAAATATGCAAAAGTGACATGTGAGAAATATGGTAAGTTTTAGTAGTGAATTGTAATAGCCCATTGTCAGTGGTGCCTATGAATGGCATATTGGTTAAAACTTATAGGTGGATTGATTTAGTTTGTTTTGGATGTGTTTTGAGAGTGTTTTGGTCAATTGAATGTGTGTGTAAATGGTGTATCTTGTTGGGCAAGGTTTGGTATTGAATTAACTTATTTTAAGGTCTAAATTGGGAGCACATGACCTGGGACATGGGATAGCCACTTTACACAGTTATGTGTCATTTACATTTTAGGTGCATATTTTACACGGTCTGAGACACAATCTACAGCACGACTGTGTGTCTCAAAACAGTTTGTCACACGGTTTAGCACACGGCCTACGACACAGCCGTGTGACTCAACATCGAGTGTACACACGATCTGCGACACGACTATGTGGCCCTATTTCAAATACACACATGGACTAAGGCACAGTCGTGTGACCCCTATTTCCCAATTTTTCATGTTTTTCCATAATTTTCTTATTTCTTTCAAAATGATCCCTAATTGTTTTTAAATTATTTTAAAGGCCCCAAAGTCTCTATTTAAGGCTTAAACGTGTCTGTTTGCTATGGTTGTAATGAGATATTGAAAATTATTCATAAATTGAAATATATGTTCTATATTGAGGTTTTAAGTTATGTTTAGTACAATAACTGATAAACCATAAAAGTAACATGTTTTAATCTTATGCTTGGAATGTTTTTGGATGATTTATTATGTGGATTAGTGAATTTGATGCTCCTAATCCTTTAAATTTATGTTTATATACTTAGGTGAGCATATGAAAGTGAAAGGAGCGAAAAACGAGCCAAAATTGGACAAAAAAAGTTGTTTCAGTAACCACACACGGCCTGGACACTTCTACACGGGCTGACCACACGCCCGTGTGAGCTACACGGGCTGGCCACATGGATGTGTGGCCAGCCCGTGTTAATTTCGAACCCTATTTTTCTTTTACGTGGAAAAACCCAATTTTGGAGGTTTCTAAGCATTCTAAAGTTTATAAATACATATTAAAAGAGGACTAAAGGGAGCACGCAGAGAAGAGCGAATAATTTACTCAAAGAATGCCAACAGATTCAACTCAGAAGCAGGATCTCCTTCAAGATTGAAGATCTCTATTCAATTTCTCTAGAAGTTTTTGGGGGTTTCTTTATGTTTTGTTGTTTTCCTAATTTTGAAATTTTTTCCTCCCAAAGTATGAACTAAATTCCCTAGATACCTAGGGAAGATGAAACCTATGATAGATCTTATTATTTAATTTTTTGTATTATATGATAAATAATTGTTCTTGTTCTCAATTATGTATGCTTATTTCCTGCTTTAATATTTTCAGGATATTAATTCAAGTGTGATGTGCTTATTTCAGTGGAGCAAAAGTCCCTATTTAAGAGTAGATCTGGCATAATTGAGTGGAGTTGCATGCAATACTAGAAATAGGACTACATAGATCTACCGAATTAGAGTCAAATCTAATAGGGGAATCCATAGGTTGAGTTAATGCGACAATAGGGGTTTTAATTAGAAAGAGATTTCAATTAATCAACCTAGAGTCAATTATTCTTATTCTCGAAAGAGATATTAACATAATTTAGGGATTTCTACGGATCAAGATAAGTAAATAAATTGTCTAATTCAGATTTAAAATAATAAGTGAAGTCTAGGTGGAGTCTTTCTTGGGTAGAGTCTTTCTCTTTGGTTATATTCAAGTATTTTCTCATTCTATTCTCTGTCACATTCTTAATAATTAGTTTAGTTAAATTTAGGTTAAAAACATCCATTTTAATTTATAGGCTAAATAATAAAAAGACAGTAATTACTAGTACTTTTAGTCCACGTGAATACGATATTCCCGACTCACTATAGCTATACTACTGTTCGATAGGTGCGTTTGCATTTGTTGTGAGTTTAGTTAGTGTAGTGACTCATCATCAAGTTTTTGGCGCCATTTCCGGGGATTAAGATTTTAGGAACACTAAATTTTTAGTAATTTAGTCATTTTTTACTTTTATTGCATTTTATTTTTTGTTTTTAGGTTAATTTTGTTTTCTAATTTTTCTTTTGTTTGCTTCTAGCAGGTGCCTTTAGTTTATGACTAGAAGAAACCCATTAGGACCTTTAGTATTCAACAGCGAAATTGAAAGTACAGCTCATAGAAACCGTAGAGAGGCAAGACAGAGTCGACAAAGTATAGTAGAAGAGCAAGAGGACGTTATTGAGGAGATGGCTGAAAATCAAAATAATCAACTACTTCCTGTGGCTGCTGCAAATCCTCCAAATCCAAATCCTGCTCCTTGTACTATGTACGATTATGCCAAGCCCACTCTCAGTGGGGCTGAATCAAGTATTGTTAGACCTACTGTTGTCGTGAATAATTTTGAACTGAAACCTAACACTATTCAGATGATTCAACAGTTTGTTCAGTTCGATGCTTTGTAGGACCAAGATCCAAATACTCATTTGGCTAATTTTCTGGAATTCTGCGACACTTTCAAGATCAATGGCATTTCTGACGACGGTATTTGCCTACGGTGTAACAGCCTAATTTTCAGTGGTATCGGGAATAGAGATTTGAGATCACTAAATCCGACGGGTGAGTTAAAAATTTAATAAATTAATACCTATGAGTCAAATGCGAATATAAAAGCATTTTTGAATTAGTGAATTTGGTGATTTAAAAGAATTAATTAGGTAAATTGGGTCGAGAATGAGGTATCGAGACCTCAACTTCATAAATCGAGCCATAAATATTTTTAGAAATATTTATGGAGTGTTGGTGAGGTAGTATTAAAATTTAGTCAGAAAATTTTTACGTTTGGGTGGTTAATTAAATAAAAAGGACTAAATTGAAAAGGGTGTAAAAGTTGCTAGAAGGATTAAATAGCTCAATTTTCAAATGAGGAAGGACCTAAAGTGAAAATAGTCCTAAAGGAGATATTTTGGGCGGCAATAGCTGAGAAAAATCAGGAAATGGATGAAATAAGGGCAAAATTGGAAAATTGCCAAAATTGGCTAAATAAAAATGGGACTAAATTGGAATATCTAGAATTCTCTTCATTTCTCTTCATATTCATCAGCTGAAAAACAGCCATGGAGGAGGGTTCAAGCTGGTTTTCATACTCTAGCTTCATGTAAGTTTAATTCTTGCTTTCTCCTTGAAATTTTTATGTTTTTGTGACTTTTACAACTAGGTCCACTTGTTGAATTCATTAGTTTTTGATTCTATGAAAGAAATTGAAAGTTGTTATGAATATGTGCTGAAAGTATATGATGATTTGGCATGGAATTAGAGCTTTAAATTATTTATATGCTTATTTTATTGAAAGAATTGAATAGAAAGTGAATGTTTGGGACCTAATTGTAAAAGAGTTTGAAGTTAAAGTTTCATATGGAAATTCTGAATTTCAATAGTTATGAAATAACTTATAATGTCTAGAAAAAGTTTTAATTGAGAAAATTATCTTAATTGAGGGGTTAATTGAGCAAGGACTGAATTGTATGAATTGTGAAATTTGGGGCAAAATGGAAATAAACATTTTACACTAAAATTGTTTTAGATAGCAGCAGTAGTCTAACTTTGAAAAATCACTAAAAATTGTATAAATAGAATTAGAGGATTAATAAAATATGAAATTAAAGCTTATTGAGTCTAGTTTCTTATAAAAGAAATTATGTAAGCAATGGAATTGTAAATCATCAGATACAATAACTTTTCTGAGACAAGGTCAGAATGATTTCGAGTTCCCCTGTTCTGACTTTGGAAAATCATAAAAAATTGGATAAAAATAATTATGGGATTAAATTTATATTTTTAGAATCCTGAATGAGTCTATTTTCAATATAAACAAACGAGAACATCATTCAAATTCTGTACAAGAAGATAATTAATTTTTAGTGAAGAAGGGTCGGAACTATCAGACAGCAGAACAGGGGAGACTTCAATGAATAAACTGTATTAATTGGCCCAACCAAAAATTATGAAATTTTTATGGTAAGAAGGTATATGAGTCTAGTTTCAGAGAAAATTAGCGGATCTTACTTTTGAGTTTTATAGCTCAAGATAAAAATAATTTAGTGACTATGACACAGATGGATAGCTTGAATATTCACATAAGTAGATAATGAAAATTATGGATAATGTTACTTACAAGTGTGTTGTTTATACTAAGGATGTGGATGGAGAGGAGGAGGAGGAAAAATATACATATATATGAATGACTCGTGTATAAATTGATCACATGCCCGGTTATAATCGATGAGTGTTGGATTAGAAATGATATAATGTTTTATTTGGAATATTTATTATGAAATTATGATTATCGTTATAATACAAAAATTGAACTTGTGAGTTTATATGGCTAAATTTTAGTGATTATTTGTTAATTTTATGAATTTTATGATGAGTTATTTCATATGTATTGATGATAAAATCGTGAATAATGTAAAAGCATGAAAATTGAATAAATGATCAAATTGAGCATTTCAGTTCAGTGACAAGATGAATTGAAGGAAAAGACCATGGTTGGACCATGGAAACAAGTGATAAGTGATAGCTTCGGCTACACTTATCTGATCAAGGACAAATGAAAGTGATAAGTAATAACTTTGGCTACACTTATCTGATTAAGGACAAGTGAAAGTGATAAGTGATAGCTTCGGCTACACTTATCTGATCAATGGCAAATGACAACTAAAAAGTGGTAGCTTCAGCTACCTGATCAGTGAAAAGTGGTAGTTTCAGCTACCTGATCAGTGAAAAGTAGTAGCTTCTGCTACCTAATCAGTGAAAAGTGGTAGCTTCGGCTACCTGATCAGTGAAAAATGGTAGCACCAGCTACCTGATCAGTGAATAGTGGTAGCTTTGACTACAAGTGACAAGTGACAAGTGACAAGTGATTTCTGTATAAGACCATATCTGGGATATGGCATCGGTGTGATATATGTTACTGTATAAGACCATATCTGGGATATGACATCAGTGAGATATGTGATTACGTGTAAGACCATAGCTGGGCTATGGCATCATTATGTAAAGATGTGTAAGACCATAGTTAAACTATAGCATCGAAAAAAAACGAAGTACTCAATTCCGTAAGATGTTCACTAATTTGAAGAAGTTTGGTAAGTATTACATGGAATTATGTGACATAAGGAAATACGAGTTGATGAGACATGAGCATAAAACTTGGTTGATGGATGAATTCATTTGTGATTATATATTTCTACGCCTTGAGTGTATTATCCGTATGAATTGGTACTCCAAATGAGTTAATGAGAAAACTTCTAGTATGAAATAATCTGAGTTCAAAATGAAATATCATGAAAACGTACTTGAAATACATTGGTATGTATTGTATATGCTATTTGAATTCATAAATGTGGAAAGCAAATGTATGTGGAAATATAAGATGATGATATTTGTACATGGAATTTATTGATGAATACGTACATCAAAATTTATATGATAAATTTTAGTGAACATTAAAATTGGGCTCAATAAGTGATTTGGCAATTTAAATCGTAATTGGTAGGAAGAGTTAATGAATTGCATATTTATGAATTGTTACACGTATTTGTCTGAAATACGAGGAAGTGATGGTAATTGATACATGGAAATATGAAACTATGATATATATAAAAACATGGAATATGTTTGATAAATGTGTTCATTCATAATTATGGAATTATATACCTCATGTGTGCTATTTGCATAAAGATGATATTTCAAATACTTTAGTGAATAAAGCTTAAATATGAAATAGTATGAAATCGAAACAAATTGTTATGAAAATGTATTTAAATTATCTGTAAGTGTTTCGTGCTTCTCGGTAATGCCTCGTACTCTATTCCGGCGACAGATACGAGTAGGGGGTGTTACATACTGTTATTTCCATTCTCGTTGAGGAATAAGGCTAAACAGTGGTTGAACTCCCTACCAAGAGGTTCTATCACTATATAGGATCAAATGACCGAAAAGTTCTTACTGAAGTACTTTCCACTGGCTAAGAAAGCCAAGTTGAGGAATGATATATCTTCCTTCATGCAAATGGATTTAGATACTCTATATGATACATGAGAGAGGTATAAGAATTTATTGAGAAGGTGCCCTCACTATGGTACCTCTATGGCTACAGGTTCAAACTTTTTACAACGGTTTGAACCCCTCAACGAGGCTATTGACCGATACAGCCGCAGGTGGTACTCTGAATAACAAAACACCTGAAGAGGCTTATGAGTGTATAGAGGAGATGTCACTGAATAATTATTAGTGGCAAGTCATGAGGACGAATCCCACAAAAGCAGTCGGTGTTTTTAATTTAGATGCGGTCACCATGTTGTCAAATCAGGTAGAACTCTTGAATAAAAAAATTGATGGTTTATATGTTTCTACGCAGGTACATCTGGTGATGCAATGCGACCCAAATGGAGGTGGAATGAGTAATTCAGAATATTCACCCTACGGTTTTAGCATGGAAAATAAGCAATTAAGTTATATAGGTAATAATCTTAGACCTCAAAATAATCTTTACAGTAACACTTATAATGCAGGATGAAGGAACCACCCAAATTTCTCATGGGGAGGTCAAAGGAATCAAAGACCACAACCCCCTCCAGATTTTCAACAACAAAAACAACCTTATCAGCAAGAAAAGAAACCGAACCTTGAAGAGATGTTGGCTAAATTTATTTCGGTGTCAGAGACTCGTTTTTAAAACACCGAGACAACTTTGAAAAATCAGCAAGCGTCGATTCATGGGCTCGAAAATCAAATTGGGTAGCTTGCTAAATTATTTTTAGAAAGGCAGTAAGGCATCAAACCCAACCCAAAAGAGCATGTGAAAGCAGTTACACTACGGAATAGGAAAGTGTTGACTGAACCTGAAAAATGAGATGTGAGGAAACGAACCTTGTATTTAATTGGGAAAAATGTCACTTCATGGTTCAAGAAGAGATTGTGTTAGGTTATAAAATTTCTTGTAAAAGGATTGAGGTTGATAGAGCGAAAATTGAAACCATTGAAAAATTACCTCCCCCTACTTCAGCTAAGGTTATTCGAAGCTTTTTAGGACATATTGGGTTCTATAGAAGACTTATTAAAGATTTTTCTAAAATAGCTAAGCCTTTAACGAATTTGCTAGAAAAAGATTTGCCTTTCGATTTCAATAAAAAAGTGTTTAAAAGCATTTAATACTCTCAAAGATAAACCAATTAATGCTCCGATTGTAGTTGCACCTAATTAGAGTTTACCCTTTGAACTAATATGTGATGCAAGTGATTTTGCAGTAGGTACAGTTCTTGGGCAGTGAAGAGACAAGCATTTTCAATCGATTTATTATGCTAACAAGACATTGACAGCTACACAAGAAAACTACACTACTACAGAAAAAGAATTTCTAGCTGTGGTTTTTACATTCGATAAATTTAGTCATATTTGATATTATCTAAAGTTTTCGTTTACACTGACCATTCGGCTCTTCGTTATCTCCTCACTAAATCAGATGCAAAACCTCAACTTATAATATGGATTTTATTATTGTAGGAATTCGATTTAGAAATTCAGGACAAGAAGGGAGCTGAAAATCTGGCAGCAGATCACCTCTCCAGGTTAGAGAATTCACATCTCAGGGAGCTTGATGAAAATGAGATAAATGACTCGTTTCCTGAGGAGCAACTTTTGGTCATAACTAACTTTGAAGTTCCTTGGTTTGCGAATATTACGAATTACTTAGTTGCTAACATCCTACCAAAAGGGTTGACACATCATCAAAAGAAGTGATTCTTTGCTGATGTAGAAAATTGTTTTTGGGATGATCCTTTTCTTTTTCGTATATGTGCAAATCAAGTAATTCGGAGATGTGTTACAAAATCAGAAACGAGTAAAATCTTGGAACACTGTCACTCAGGACAAACAGGAGGACATTACAGTGGGATTAGGACAGTATAGAAAATGCTTGAATCAGGTTTTTATTGGCTCACACTGTTCAAGGATGCTAACAGGTACGTTACTTCTTGTGTTAGATGCCAGAGTGCAAGTAATATCTCTAAACGTGATGAAATGCCTCAAACTTATATGCTTTCATGTGGAATATTTGGCGTCTAGGGTATTGATTTTATGGGCCCATGTCCTAGCTCATTTGGTAATAAATATAGCCTAGTAGTAGTCGATTATATGTCAAAATGGGTAGAAGCTCAAGCTTTACCTACCAATGATGCTAAAGTGGTAATTAGATTTCTTAAGAAACTATTTTCTCGATTTGGAACACCAAAATTAATTATGGGCGTGTTTCAAGCTGTGAGAAGAGAAGGCAATGATTTTTAACACACACAGGCGTGTGACACGGCCGTGTGGCTCAACACGAGCCTCACACGATCGTGTCCCCTTTTAACCCTCAAACCCTAAATTATTTTTCACTTTTGTCTTCTTCTTCACCTAAAGTTCCCTTTAGTCGCCACTCCTATTCCCGTCCCCTCCGCCGACCACCGTCTTTTCCCATCAGTCCTACCCTCCAAACCACACCCTCCCCTTTCCCTCTCCTTTCGAACCATCCCAAACCACCTTGTCGCAAGCCCCACCCAACAAACTCACGCCAAATCCGTTCGTTCTCCCTCGACCACCACACACCTTTGCACCCAGCCACGCACCCCCTTCTCCCCCCTTTCCCTTCTCTTTTCCTCCCTTCGGCCTTCCTTTCTCTCTACCGTCGAACATTTTCCCTTTCCCTTCTTCCTCACCCCGTCAGACGATAGCCACCACTAATAGTCACTTCCCCTCCTCGCAACCCCTTCGAGCCACAACACCTACACAAGACCCGATCCCCGCGTAAATACCTCGAACCACCACTGATCATCGCCCTTTCCCGTCCGTTAACCACCAGCCGCCGTGCAACCACCATCTGTTACATCCTCATTCCTTTTTATTATTTTTATTATTTTTATTTTTATTTTTATTATTATTTCTTTATTATTTTTTATTTTCCTTGTTTTATTTTTATTTTTATTAGCTTTGTTATTGATTTATTGTTTTTTATTATTATTGCATGTTATTGCTTTATTGATTTGTTTATTCTTGTTCAGTTCAGTGCTTTATTCCTAATTCTTTGTTTATGTTTAATTTAGTTTTGGCCATTAGCAGTATCTTGCATCATTATTATGTTTATTTTTTATTTTATTCATATTATGCTCGCTTAGTCATTTTTATAAATTGATCATTTATTTAGTTTTCTACTGTATAGTAACATCCTGCCAATAAGGCAATTTTCTATTTAGTATAATGCTTGACCTGAACTTGAATGTTTATTTCTTTTTCGCTTGCTTATTATGTTGATTTGTCAAATTGAATTATGAGATTGCTTTCTTGCAGGTTTATTATGATGAACACACGAGGTAAGACTAAGGCTGTTGTCCCCGCTTCAAAAAAGCTAAAAACCTCAGGCACGACTTCTTCCTCGAGCGCTTTTATCGAGGCCTGCCACCCCTACATCTGATTTGTGGTAGGCCCTTAGGAGGATTTATATCAGCTCCTTCGTGTACGACCACTCGGCCTGCGTTGATTGGGTCGCGTTGGAACAGGTCCAACTAGCTGATGACGTGCGCGCCATTTTTGCCACAACTCCATAGGATAGATTCTTTGCCATTATCGAGCCCACTTACATGGAGCTAATGTTGGAGTTTTTCTTAATGTTTCTAGTACAATAGGTTATGACAGTTCATGACAAGCCAGGTACCATCAGTTTTTGACTTGGTGGTTTGGTACGCCATGTGAGAGTTCCCGAGTTCGAAGCTGCTGTGGAATTCCACACAGATGAATTTATGAGCGCCGAGGACTTCCTTCGACTTCATCGACATATCCATCATTTGCAATCACGTTGCTGGGCCAATCTTGTAACTAGTCAGACACCATATGACGCGAGTTGCTCGAAGGCGACTTCTCTCTCTCCGGCCTTACGGCACATTCACGCACTCTTAGCTCACACTTTGACAGGTCGGAGAGAGAGAACCAGAGTCATTAGCACTCACGACACTTACTTTTTATGGAGCATGGCCACCGGCCATATCATTGATTTGGCGTACTTCATCACTCTATCCTTCCGCCATCATACTGACCACTACAGGAAGGACCCCATCTGTTTAGGCCCTTATGTAACTCGCCTCGCTCGACATTTCGGTCTCATCGAAACACAGAAGTAGTCCTCTACACTCACACTAGTCGGTTAGATGTCCCCTCAAGAAATCTCGAGCATGATACACATGAGGATGATTAAGTCGCATCGTGGAGTGGATGTAACATCCCGATTTTGGGCCTAGTTTAAATAGTAGTTTCGGGACCACAAATCCAATGAGAAAAATTTTATTTTTATTATATTTTTATGGTCTACAATTTCACGAAATGATTTCGTGAAAATTTCGTTCGAAAATTTTGACGTTGGGCACTCAATTTAGTCAAAAGGACTAAATCGTAGAAAGTGCAAAAGTTGAGTTCTACATGCTAGAGGTGTCCAATTGTTATGAAATTTTAAATTGGAGGTCCTTATATGATAATTAGACCATTGGTTAAGTTGGTGGACAAAAATGGACATGGTTAGACATGTTTTCGAAGTTTTTATTAAGGGCATTTCGATCATTTAGCTATTAAAATGAATTAAAAACAAAATTAAAAGCCAATTTTTGTCCATCTTCAACCTCTTGGCCGAAACTTGCATGGAGAAACCATGGATAGGGTTTTTCAAGCTTCCAAGCTCGATTGTAAGTCCGTTCTAGCCCCATTTTTAATGATTTTTACATTTTTGCAATCCCCGTAACAAGATCAATTTATTTCTACCATTAATTTGAGATAGGGTTTATGTTTAAAAATTGACCCATGTGTGACATGCATGTATTTTGTGTCTAATGGTTGAAAATGAGTGTTGGGTGTTAAATAAACGACTTTTACTAAGCAATTTTTGATGAAATCGTCTGAAAGGACCATTTTGTAAAAGTTGTAAAAATGGTATATAAGGGTGTTTTGATGAGAATTGTAGTTTTGTATAGTTATGAAAATGGTTCGGCTAGGCATATAGAGTGAGAAAATTGAATAAAAATCACTTTACAAGCCTAGGGCAAAAGTGTAATTTTAACAAAGTTTAGGGGCAAAATTATAATTTTTCCAAAATGTAATTTTTCGATTACATTAAATAATGTGACTAATAATTGGACTAAATGTGATATTATAGATCAAGGAAAATAAGGATTGGACCTAGATCAGGTGAAAAATGGAAAATCGACGGTTAGGTTCCTTTTTGCTATTTTGGTGCTGAGATAAGTTCGTGTGTCAATAATATTGCAATGCTATATTTGAATTGAAAATTCTATATTATTGTCGCACGAATGGCATGATTTAATATATTGAAAAGTGATGAAAGAATGGTATATAAAATTTGCGAAAACAATTATATATGACTAGTAGCACATGAAATGTTTGATGGTTCAATCATTGATGGCTTGGTATATAATAGCTGAATATATTGAGAATTTGATATAACATGATGTTTTATTAAGTTGGATAACTTGTGAAAGAATGAAAAGGAAGGTAAGTTTGTATGTAAATAATATATCGTTTTTACTTATTTTATAATATTTTTTATTATATGAGAGGTGGTTGCATATTGAATGATCACTTGATGTAAATTATGAAATGAAATTGATTATGGATGAATTGGTAAAATGTTGAAAAGTAAGGAATTTCCTGGTTGGACCTTCGGAATAGAAAAGATACGAATGATCTGTTGTGAGAACACATGTGTAGTACTATGTGCAGGCTACTATGTGTTTAAAATGGTTTTAGGTCACGTGTGTAGTACTAAGTGCAGGCTACTACGTGTACCAGATGGTTAGGTCGCATGTGTAGTACTAAGTGTAGGCTACTATACATACCCTATAACTTCGATCACATGTGTGGTACTATGTGCAGGCCACTATGTGTAAAAGATAGCTTTGGTCACAAGTGTGGTACTATGTGAAGGCCACTTTGTGAATAATGTAGCTTTGACTACAAGGGTGGTACTATGTGCAGGCCACCGGGTATCCGTTATTATTTCGATGTGTTCAACGGGAAATGACTAGGTGTAATTGAATATGACTATGTGATGAATAAGTGAAGGTTCGTGTGTGTAAACTTATGAGTAACGTGCTCGATATGTGATCGAACTTTTGTAAGATTGATATGGAGTAAGTGTTACAATGAAAGTTACTACAAAGAAAACATGAAAGAGTGAAATTTAGTAATAAAACAGTTTTGGACAGCAACAGTTGTGTGACTTTGAAAAATCGCCAAAAATGGTGGAAATCAAATTAGAAGTTGAATAAGATTAGAAATAAAAGCTTATTAAGTCTATTTTCATATAAAGGAAATAGTGTAAGCAAAATAATTTCATATTATGAGATATTTGAATTTTTGTGAGATAGAGTCAGAATAATTTTGGAATCCCCTGTTCTGATTTGGAAAAATCATTAAAAATTGTACAAAAATAATTATGGGTTATAATTTATATGCTTAAAATCCTTCTATTTTCGAAAGAAACAAACGGAACATTATCCAAATCTTGTACAAAGAGATAATTAATTTTTAGTGCAGAGAGGTCGGAACTATCAGACAACGAAACAAGGGTGATTTTCAAGAATAAACTGTACTTATTGGCTAGACCAAAAATTCTATAAATTTTATGGTAAGAAGATATATGAGTCTAGTTTCTAGGAAAATTAGCAGTTCTTAATTTGGAGTCCTGTAGCTTCACATATAAATAATTTAGTGATTGTGACTCGAGAAAAAAAGCTTAACTGGACTTTGAATAAATAGAGAGGAATTGAAAAATAGCAATGTAGCTTATTATTTTTCATGCGAGCTTACTAAGCGTAAAGCTTACTCCCTCCTTTCCATTTCTTTTAGTGTTGTCAAGTCAGCTCGGGGTTGGAGATCGTCAGAGGCAGCATCACACTATCAAGCCAATACATATGTTAAACATAGCAATGTACATAGTTCTATGACATGTGTTATTATATTTGGCTAAATGTATTGGCCTATATCGAGCTATTGTATATGGCCATGAAAGGTGACTTATATTGATTATGGTTTGTAAGTCTAGCTAATCATGTTACGTTTTAATGCATATGATGTGATGATATGAATATGTTTGTTTGCCATGCATGGTTGGTAATATGCCATGTGTGTTGAATGCACATTTTATGACTAATCGAGGTGGTTATGACCATGAACTAAACGTGTAATATGGTAATAAGATGATAGTGCCTTGAACATGGATGTTTGATGTATAAGTTAGTAACCATAGTTTAATGGTATAAGTGATTAATGAGATGACAAGGTCAAATGAATGTGTAATAATGTGGCTAGACTAGTTTATCATGAGTAGGTGGAACATATGTATAATGACGAGCTAATGTTGCATGTGTCTAATAAAGGGTGTTTAATCACTAAAATGATGCCATGAGTTGTGAGTTTGATATGTATAAGGTTGTAAGGGATTATGGGAAACATGAAAGCTTGGAAAATAGCCTAAGTGTTAGCCACATGGGCAGAGACACGGCCATGTGTCTTAGTCGTGTGGAGGACACGGCCTAGCACACGGGCGTGTGGCCTAGCTGTGAGATTCAAATTATTTTGCTGATGTCACAAACAGAGAGTTATACGGGCTGAGGACACGGGCGTGTCCCAAGCCACACGGGTGTGTGTGACCACACAGTTCAACACACACGGGCGTGTGACTCTCCAATGTAAGAAATTTGCAAAGTTGTCTAAAGTTTATCGAAAGTTCTCGATTTAGTCCCGAACCACCCCAATGTATGTTTTAGGCCTCGAAGGCCCGTATAAGGGACGATATATATGTGTTTGAAAAGTTTTAATTTGGACGAAAATTTTATGGCCCGGTTTTTGCATGAATGATTGTGTATGTGTTTGGTAATGCCTCGTATCCTATCTTGGTCTTAGGTACAGGTATGGGGTGTTACAGTTGATCCTCCTCAATACCAATTGTTTTATTCTGATGCTCAGAATGAACCCGAGGACTTCACTGATGATGTTCCTCCCTATTACGATGACACACCACAGCCTCAACCTTCAAGTCACCGACCTATTCATTTTGTCGCTAGCTTTCGAGGACTATCCACGTAGGAGTTCACTAGCTTCCGTCAGTACTGCATTCAGAGGTTCGACAGTATTGATGCGACATTGCAGCAAAATTGTCAGTATTTCCATATTTCTCCTCTAGTGCCAATGACTCACGATATTGATGTGCCTGATGATAAGGACCATTGAGTCCATTTCTTTTATTTATTTTTATTTTTATTTTTCCTCTTTCGCTTTTATATTTTGAACTATATTTTATTGTGGTTTCTAATCGAGTATAATCCCTTAATCCTCTCCACTACTTGTGTTTATTTTCTTAATAGTTGCTCAAAATCATGCACTACATCTACATTTATCTACAATTTCGCTTTTCACTATTCTAGGGATTTCATCCAATATTCAGGGCAGTTTCAATTTCTCCCTCTCTTATGATATTTTTTTTCTACTGTGATTATCCGTGTTTGTACATTGAGGACAATGTACATCTTAAGTGTGGGGAGGTTATTTATATGATTATTTAAAAATCTTTGAATTATGCCTTGTGTTTAAGTAATTTTCTCATACTACTATTAGAATGAATTTTTATTGATTTATAATTTCTGTTGATGTGTTTTAGATTAAATTTATAGGTAATTGTGCATTGATTGTTTAAACTTTAAGACATGAGAGAATCAAGCATGATAAGTCTATTTTCAAAATTAAAATTTGTTAGGTTGTTTCCCTAAATTGAAGTATTACCTTGAAGTTTGAGATTCGTAAGATTGACATCAAAAACAATAATTTTTGTGATATTTTGAGCCTTTAGAGCATACACTTTTCTTGCTCACTTTATTATTGGTTATGAGTGTGTCAATATCGATTAGTTATTCTGGAACTTGCTTCGATTATACATGTCGAGACCACACCTTTGATTTTATATACTGAGATGATAAAGGCACCTAGGTTTTAACCCACTTATCCCATAAAGCCTACCAACATAATTAACCCTTAGTGAACCCCTTTGAGCCTAAAACGCAATTCTTTGATCTACCCTTAATATTAACCCATAACTCATTCATTTTGATTCATTGAGAAATTTTCGTATTTTATTGACTCCCTTTTTGTCAAGATTTGATTTGGTTAGTTGCCTAACTATGTTCTTTTGTTTAGTTGGTAAATTATTTCTTGTTATTCCTTGATATAAAAAAAATCAATCAAAAAAATTTATTATACATATATACGTTTATATTTATTATTACTTAGATCCATATCAATTGAGCTTGAACAGTTATATTCATATTCTGAGAAAAAGCTCGTGTTATTCTTAAATAATTTTGATTGATGTAATTCAACATTTGTTTATTTTTCTAGTTCAGTAATCTATCAATTCGATCTCGATTCTAACCTTCTTTTTTAGCCTTTATCCACACCTTTAATAGGAGCTCCATTACAACCCTTTAAAGACCTTTTGATTTGTGTATCATCTCATTTTATAGTGGTGGAGATTTGATTTTCATACAAGCCTATGGTAATGACTTTTCATGTTTGACTATTGAGTGCTTATTTTTGAACCTTAAACACTTTGAATGATTTGAGTGAATCTTTAGTAAGGATGTCAATTCTTGTCAGTTTTTAATTAAAGGTAATTACTTAGATAAGAGGAAATACCTATGTTTTCATGATTTAAAAAATGTTCAACTTGGATTGTTTGAGTCTTTAATGCTCTTTTAGTTGAATTATCAATATATGATTATTTGTGAATTATGACAACATTATTGATGAGAATTATGAATTTGGAAAGTTTAATTTTAATTGTGATTTGAGGATTTTGCTTGAGGACAAGCAAACACTTAAGTGTGGGGATATTTGATAAACCATAAAAGTAACATGTTTTAATCCCATGCTTGGCATGTTTTTGGATGATTTATTATGTAAATTAGTGAATTTGATACTCCTAATCCTTTAAATTTATATTTCTATACTTAGGTGAGTATAGAGAAGTGAAATGAGTGAAAAACAGGCCAAAATCGGACAAAAATAGTTGTTTTCAGTAACCATATGACCTGGGCACTTCCATATGGGCTGACCACACACCCGTATGAGCCACACGGGCTGGCCATATGCCCATGTGCTAGCCCGTGTTGATTTCGAATCCTGCTTCTCTTTTACGCTGAAAAACCCAATTTTTAGGGTTTCTAAGCATTCTAAAGTTTATAAATACATATTAGAAGAGGACTAAAGGGAGCAAGCAGAGAAGAAAGAAAAATTTACTCAAAGAACGCCAATAGATTCAACTCAGAAGCAGGATCTCCTTCAAGATTAAAGATCTCCATTCAATTTCTCTAGAAGTTTTTTGGGGTTTCTTTATGCTTTGTTGTTTTCCTAATTTTGAGATGTTTTCCTCCCAAAGTATGAACTAAATTCCCTAGATACCTAGGGAAGATGAAACCTATGATGGATCTTATTATTTAATTTTCTGGATTATATGATAAATACTTGTTCTTGTTCTCAATTATGTATATTTATTTCTTGCTTTAATATTTTCAGGATATTAATTCAAGTGTGATATGCTTATTTTAGTGGAGCAACAGTCCCTGTTTAAGAGTAGATCTGGCATAATTGAGTGGAGTTGCATGCAGTTCTAGAAATAGGACGACATAAATCTACCGGATTAGAGTTAAATTTAATAGGGGAATCAATAGATCGAGTTAATGTGACAATAGGGGTTTTAATTAGAAAGAGATTTCAATTAATCAACCTAGAGTCAGTTGTTCTTATTCTCTAAAGAGATATTAAAATAATTTAAGGATTTCTACGGATCAAGATAAGTGAATAAATCGTCTAATTCAGATTCAAAATAATAAGTGAAGTCCAGGTGGAGTCTTTCCTAGGTATTGTCTTTCTCTTTGGTTATATTCAAATATTTTCTCATTCTATTCTCTGTCACGTTCTTAATAATTAGTTTAGTTAAATTTAGATTAAAAATATCCCCTTTAACTTATAGGCTAGATAATAAAAAGATAGTAATTACTAGAACTTTTAGTCCTCGTGGATACAATATTCCCGACTCACTATAGCTATACTACTATTCGATAGGTGCGCTTGCCTTTGTCGTGAGTTTAGTTAGTTTAGTGACTCATCATCAGTAACACTTTGTAACCCTAATCCGGTGATGGAGACGAGTTAAGGGTGTTAATGGAATTTTTATTAAATAGTGAGATATGTTATATGTTTTAAAGAAAGCTGGAAATTTTATTTTTGAATTGTTACAGTGTGGACTAAATTGAAATAAGTCCAAAGTATTTAAATTTTGTTCTGCAATAAGGAAATAAAATTGAATATGATATAATTGCCCAAGTAGACGAGATGAGAACTAATAGAATAGAAATGGCATGTCATTAAGGAAAATTTAGCGTTCTCTCTATTTTGAATATGCACTTCGGTGTTATCTTATTCTGAATACGCATTCAGTGTTGTCTTGTTCTGAATACACACATCGATGCTGTCATATTCTATTATTGCACTTCGATGTATTATTATACTATTTTTATATATCTTATGTGTTCTATTAAGTCTATGTTGGGCCTTTGTTGAATTATAAAAGATAATGCTAAAATAAAAGGTTCTGGTAAGCAAGTTCTGATGAAAAATTCTTATTACATAATAAGATGACAAGTAAAGGATTCTGATAACAAGATCTGCTAAACTGTAAAATGAATTAGACTGGTAAAAGTTATGTTCCTATCAATCCATGAAAAGTTAAAAGTAGTGAATTATGGTAATCATGAATCTTATAAATATGAAATGATCTATTGATTATTAAAATATACTCTGTTGATTATTAAGATATATTCAGGAATTGTAGTAGTAGTAATAATATTTTTAATATATAAAGCAAGGTAAATTTGATATTTGGATTCCTAGGTACTTACTAAAGTTTCACGAGCTTAACGTGTGTTTTAAATGCATAGGCGGAATATCAAATTAAAGCTCTAGATTCAGGTTGAGATTTCAACGCATCTCATCTCATCATATCACCAAGGCTTGAAGAGGGTACGAATTTGATATTTGGTTATAAAATATGACATGTACATAAGTTATTGCAAGTGTTTTGACGTCATTTGAGTTTTATAATGATTAATTCATGTGAAATCGTCAAATTTTCTCTAGTAATGAATGTAACATCCTGGTGCTTTGACTTAATGTTTGGGTTAGGAATGGGGGTGTTACAGGTTGGCTGGAATCAAGCCTTCCAAGTTATTAGTCTTTTAATGACAGCCAATAGGTAATAAGCAGAGGGACGTCTTTTAGGTAGCTCATTGTGTTCCATGTGTCCTAGGCCAGAGGAAGTATAACAATATTCCCCCTTCAAGTTAAAGGGTAGGTCATAAAATGGTCTATCTTAAGACAAACCAACTCTTGCAGTTTCTGCGAAAGGTGTAACAATGGATGGTTAAAGATGTAGGTGCAACTTGTCGCGAAAAATGGAGAGTCACTATGAAAGCTTATAAAATGTTTGCAATAAATATCTTCTAGAGATCATGCCTAAATAACAAGGATAATGATAATCACCAATTTATAGTGACATGTGTTGGACTATTATTGGTTGTTGAAGCAAATAATGAAACAATGCATTTAAAAAGAACCTCTAAATATTCTTTGATTGTTCTTATATTGAAAATATTTTTTCCTCTGATTTTTTTGAAACTTCTTTTTGCTTTTTATTTTGCAATTGTGTTCTTGCTTTTGACTTGCTCAACTTGTGTAGTGATTTCATGTCGTGAGGCTTTCCTGTTTCGATTTTTGGTGCTATATTATTTTTTTAGCCATTACTTCAATATCTTTAGTGATTTTCCTGTGAAAACCATATCCAGAGGTAGGGGTAGATCTAGTAATGTTCCAACCAGATATGGAGGTAAACATTGCGTTGCTCTACCGAAGGAGGAAGTGAAACAGTGTAAGGTTATTGTCACACAACCCAAGAGGACAAAGGATGAGCCAATTGCAAGTCTTAACTACCTGTGCCAAACCACGAAGTTAGAGATGTAAAGGTTGCATGTATCTCATGAATTGACTGACAACCATTATAAGTATGAGTTTAATGTCCCAAAGGAGACCCATCATTTGAGTGAAGTGTTTGGACTCAATTATAGTGAAGAAAAGTCAAGCTTCTACCTCCTTCTGATGTATTTACTTGAAGCTGGGTTCACAATCCCTTTGCCTGACTGCATTCGGGACTTTCTTAAAGACTATAGTGTAGCGTCCAGGTAATTGGCAACCATCTCCTAATGAAGCTATAAAATGAAGCTAACTCGATTTATTTAATTTTACCTTTAAAAGTGAAGGAATCCTTCATATTTGAAACTTAATAAAAGAAAAGAAAATAAATCAAGTAGATATGATTTTTTTTCTCCAATCTCTTTTTAAATTTATATAACCTTCATTTTATTTTTATCTGAATTTAATATACGTCTTCACTCTAAGTTTGAAAATAAAAAGGATTTTCCCATCTATTACCAATAAAATAAAATAAATAAATAATGTAAAGTAACTTTAATCCGTCAGCAATTGTAGGGCCCCTTTAGATGAGCGATGTGTTTACTTGCGATTAGCTTAAAAACAGCGATAGAGGTGAGATTAGATACTGTAGCATAAGACAAAAAGAAAATTAAATGCATCGCACTGAAAATAAATGTCCATCCAAAGAGACCGTTAATTCGACAAGTCATATGAACAGTTTTATTATCTCAAAGCAAACATATGCTTCACTCATGCACCATTATTACAAAGTTAGTTATTAACATTTTGTTGCCTCCGACATATGCGCCGTTATATATTATCCATTCCACCAAAAATGTTCTAAATATAGTAAAACCTTGATAAATGAATATTCGGTAAATTAATAATCTCAATTAAATAATAACTTTTCTGTCTCGACTTAAACTAAGGGGATAAAATAATAACTTAACTAAATGCATAAGATAATAATTTTTAGAAAAATCCTTAAGGGCCCAATGAAAATATAAAATGATAATTCATTAAATATACTGAAATTTTTATATACAATACGTAAAACTAAGTACTTTCTAAACAACTCTTATTTTTTTCAATTTTATTCTTTGCTAAAATATTCATCTATAGTTAACTGCTTCTTCTTTGCATGTGAATCAAATACAATTTCATTTTCAACTTTTAGAAGGGCATAAACCAAATCTGGTCTATTCTTCTTGTGTTGTATTAAATAATTCTTCAAGGTATCCACAACTAGAAAAGCCTCTTTTGGAGAAACATTTGGTAAAATACTATTGTCATCTGGATCTTGCTCGTCATCAGTTGACACATTCATTACTCCTTGAATAATTTCTTCATTCGTAGGTGACTCAATCAAAGATTCATTTTAACTTGGATAATTCCAAATTTTCTCAACATCCATGGCATTTTTATAGTGTAAATCAGAAATTACTTCTTTTAATTTATGAATGTCTTCAACATCACCAATTTCTTGTTCAAAAGGCGTATTCTCCTTGGATCGAATTTTGCAATGTCGGAAACAATTCGCAATAGTTTTTGGCTTCACATCAACATTCCAAGCAGCATTCATAAAATAGATTGCATCCAATAGATTAATCTTTTTAGGATTTATTTTTCCTTTCTCGTAACCTTCCAAGATGCTAGAATAAAAGCGACGCTGATAATAAATATTAATTTCTCTAATAATTCCAGCATCACATGGTTGAATTTTTATGTTGAATTTGGAGGCAAAAAGAATAATTCAATGTTTCTCAAGCCTTCGATAACCTTGGGATGGGATGGGTAATTGTCTACTATAAGCAATACCTTTCTACCAGTCATTCTAGCATTAAACCAGCGAACAAAATCTTGAAAAAGTAATCCAGTCATCCATTTTTTTGTTGGCTCGATAATGACAGTTAAGATTTTCAATATTCATATGTTTAAAGCATCTAGAGTTAACAAACTTACCAATAACCCAAAAAGGCATTTTATTTTAACCATCCCCATTGCAACAAACCACAACAATAAGTCTTTCCTTGTCCTTTTTTCGTCCTTCTAATTGCTTTATAGCCAGTGCATAATATGCTTGCAAATGATAAAATAAGCCTATATCATCCATATTATAGATATCCTTTGTAACATCCCAAAATATGGCCTAGTTGGAACAGTGGTTTTGGGACCACAAATCCGACGTTAAAATATTTATTTTATGATTATTATGAGGTCTAGAATATGAGAATATACATGTGTTAAAGTTTCATGAAGAAATTCTATGAGTAAGGTGTCCAATTGGAAAATAATGACCAAATTGAATAAAGTGCAAAACTTAGATTCTAGAAGCAAATTGTATGAAATTTCTTTAGATTATTAATTATAAGTCCTTAAAGAGCAATTTTCCCAATTTATAAGTTTTTGGACAAAATGGGCATGTATGGATAAAATTTGAAAGAAAGGGCTTAAGGGCATTTGGGTCATTTGGCTAATTAATGAAATAAAATGGGAAAATGAAGACAAAAATCAGCTCATCTTCTCCATCTAGCTGCCGAGATTTGAGAGCCACCATAGCTAGGGTTTCTTCATTTTTCAAGCTCAATAGTAAGTGCTCCCTAACCCCATTTTTAATGTTCTTCGTATTTTTAAAATCCCGGTAGCTTACTCTCTCCATTTCTACCCATATTTTGAGTTAGGGTTCATGTTTGCAAAGTGACCCATGTGTGACATGTTTTTTCTTTGATGTTTTATGAAGGAATATGAAAGTTGGATGTGTGATAAACATCTTTTTCTAGGTGATTTTCATGAAAAACCTGTAAAAGGACCTTTTTGCAAAAGGTGTAAAATATGTGGTAGAAATGTGAAATAAGGAAAAAATGTGGGCTGCCATAAGAGAAAAGAACATTTAGCTAGGCTTGGGTAATGTAGAAAATTCATGCATTTCATCATACAGTCATTTTGTTCAGGGGTGAAATTTAGACTCGAAAAGAATAATGTGAGGTATTAATGATTCATTTTTATTGTTATAGACCCCGAGGAACAAATTTCGAAGGTCGATCAAGGAAAACGAAAAGTTTCAGAATAACCGAGACGTAAAACCGAAACGAGTACCAGGTAAGTTTGAATAACTTTAAGTAAACTATTAATATGCCTAATTACATGTGTTATGAATGTATGATAGTTGGTTATAATGATGGCATGAATATCCATGAAATGTGTTAATAATAATGAAATGATAATAAATGTCCCAGTTGAAGTCAAAAGGGAAATTCGATGGATAAACCATGACTTACATGACTGGAGATCCTGCATGTGTTACAGAAAATGATTTAGCCTTGACGGGTAATCCGTTGATCTCAAATATAAGAAGGATCTAGCCCGGACGGGTGTTCCTTGAGTGATCGAGCCTCCTGAAGAATATGTGTGCATTGTGGATTTAGCCTGGACAGGTAATCTGATTAGGGTCTGAATTTAGCCTAGACTGGTAATTCAGATCCAAGATTATTATGGGTGTTTACCGCTACAAAGGATTTGCCTAGACTGGTAATCATAACATCACCCTATGAGTTTACATTGTGGGGGATTTAGCCTGGATTGGTAATCCCGCCGTAAGATGTGAGGTTCCCGGGAGTGCATACTTGAGACGATTGCTCTTACGATTTGACGGTAAATAGATAATCCATCGAGATTTCTGATAAACTCAACGGGATTAACATGAAATATAAAAATGAAAATGTTGAATGATGAGCTCGTCTAAGACAAATTACATGGTGTATCGTTATAGAACTAACTTGTCGATTTGAGTGCATGTGATAGGGAAACTATTTCATGGTTGCTGGTTTTATTGCCTAATATGGATGCATGCTAATTAATCGGTAAGTTTACTTTCCAGTTATTCGGGCTTACTAAGCATGTAAATGCTTACCCCTCTCTTTTTCCTGCCTTACAGAGCTCGTGGACTCGTGAAGATTGGGAGACGGTTGGAGAGTCAACAGACTATCATCTTGTCTAGCTTTGGTATATAGATACTCATATTTTGTTCAATGGCATGTATAGGGCTTTTGTTATTTTGTTATATGTGTCATTTGATTAGCCAATATGAAAGCTTATAAAAGTATACATATTCACTTGTATATGGCCATGGGAATTGGTTCATTTTGATCTAAGTTATGACCTACAAATTTGTGCATATTTATGTCTAAATGTTCTTGTGACGATTAAATATGGTGTATTACAATTAGTCATACGTAACATGACCAAATCACATAGGGTGGTTGAGCCACAATTTGGCAATGAGTTAAGATAACGAGCCAAGCTTAATTGAGTTACAAGTCATAGAAATCTTTAATATAAAAGGGATAACTTAGCATGTATAAAAACTGATGAGATGAGGTTTACATGCAATGAGGTATATTAAAGTCATTTAAGAGTATAATTAGACCATGTCAAGTATTATTGAAAACTATAAGTGGATATGCATATTAGAGGGTGACCAAAGGCTTGGAAAATAACCTAACAAGGTCCACACGGGTGTGTGTCTAGGCCGTGTGTGACACATGGACCGTCTCATGGGCTTGTGAAATGGTCGTGCGTCCCCTGCACCTAAAAATATTAAGTCAGAATGCATGGTAGTAAACATACGTGTCTCTAAACACGCGGGTAAAGACACGGCCCTGTGTCTCAAATGTGTGGAGGGCACGACCTGGCATACGGGTGTGTGTCTTAGCCGTGTATCCCTAAATGCATGCTGACGTCATAAACAAAATGTTCAAGTTTTTGGACACGGGTGTGTCTAGGCTGTGTGAAGGACACGGGCCAGAGACACCGACGTGTGCTTGTCCGTGTGAAAACCCCTGTAGGTTCGAAATAGAAAATAAATTCAATTAATTCCACACGGGTAGGGGACACGGTCGTGTCCCAAAGCACACGGGCGTGTGCATTGCCTCTACACGGGCGTGTGAGGCTTAACTAAGAAAATTTTTCAAGAACTTTCTCAGGTCCTTAGTTTAGTCTCGGACCTTTCTCAATGTATGTTTTGGGCACCATAGGCCCGTAATAGAGATACTAAGATGTTGTTTGATTGGGTTCAAATTGAAACAAAATTTTATAACCCGTATTTCCTGAAAATGTTCGAGTACATGTCTGGTAACGCCTCGTACTTGGTCCCGATCTCGGGTACGGGTAAGGGGTGTTACATCCTTCCAATCAAAATTTTCCAATTTAGCTATTATTTAAGGTAAAGCATCTTCAATATTCTCTATAACAACTGAACCACTTTCACCAAATCTTCTATAAGAGTTAATCCCATGTCTTGCCTTGAGCCATTCTAACCAACCAATTGAGAAGTTAAATTCGGAATTTTCATCATCATACATTTTTTGTAGAAACTCTTTCGCTTTAGTTTGAATTATTTCTCCAGTCATGTTTACTTTCTCTCGATATTGGAAAAACCACTCATACAATACCTTCTCTAATTCGGGATATTTGGCTGATTTGTGCCTTTTAACATTGCTTTTCTTTATCTCTTTTGACAAATATTTAGATGACCTTTTAAGAGTATTTGATATCGTTGATTGGCTAATAGAGAGATCAAATGTTTGTTGAACCCGTTGTTGCAAATCTTTTTGACTTGAAGAGGAATGCTCATTTTTGTACTCACATAATGTTTTTCTCATCTCATCTGTCAATGTAGACTTTTTTACATCTTTCAAATGGGAAGCTATGGAGGAAAAGCTTATATGAATTACGATATTTTGATATGTGTATGTGTTTATTATAATAAAAATTTTAATCTATCCAATGAATATATACGTATTGGATTTTGAAACTATTAACTCTTTTTTCTTTTTGGTTACATGAACCAATTAATGAACTCTTTCCATTTTGTTATACGAACCAATTAACTTTGATTCATTGCACCTACATGCATATTGGATTCTAAAAGAAAAAAAAACTCATGTATAAAGTATGAAATATTTTCTAAATTAATAAATTTATCGATAAATTAATAAAATATTCATTTACTGATAAACTAATAACCTCGATAAAATCATAATTTTTTTGGGTCCTAAGGATATTATTTTGTAGAGATTTTATCGTATTAGTTTAACATTTTCTTTAATTCACAGTTTAACTCTTAAAGTATATTTTTTTTCTCAATTTGATATTCAAAATATTAATTTTTTATTTGATCTATTTTGTAACAATCGTTAAAAATTCCTATTAGACAATTTTGGCCAATGAAAAAATGCCACGTGACCTGTTTTAACCAATAAAAATATTTTGCATTACAATTAATTTATTTAAATATTAAATTTAAATTAAAAATATAAAATATAATATTATAATATTAACAATTTAATATAAAATTATAATATAATAATATTTTACGTTGCAATTAATTTTATTTAAATACTGACAATTCGTACCCTTTTCTATTATTGGAAACTTGCAACCATTTTATGAATGTCTATAATAAAAAAAAGTCACAACCAATGAAAATTAAATATATTAATTTTTATATATTATTTTGAATTTTTAAAAATTATACTATATATTCTAGAATTTTATAGAAAAGTTGTTTTTAAAATTTTTTAATTATATATTATAAATGATATGTTTTATATTTTTAATTAATATAATATTTTTTTTTTTAAAAATTAAAAAGAACATGTGGCATGTTTTGATAATGCTACGTGGCCAATTAATGCTCGGTCAAAGCAAAAAATACTTTTAATAATTAAATATTTAATATTATAATTTTTATTTTTCAAAATTTAAATTAATTTTTTTATTTTAAATAAACCTAATTGTCACCTCACATTGGTTTTATTGGCCCAAACATGCGGCGTGACATTTTTCATTGACTGAAATTGCTTAACATAATGTTTTTAACTGCAGTTACAAAATGGAATAAAAATAGAGTAAATTGATACTTTAAGTGTCAAATTGGGACAAACAAAAATTTAAGTACCAAAATAAGAAAATCAGTATATTTTAGGGGTCAGATCGTGAATTAAACTTCTTTTAATATTCTTTAGGTTGGATCTATGTTCGAATTTGTGGTTGTCTTCCTCTATAACATTGTCTCAAATATTCAAACTTATGTTCTTTAATCGAAAAATAATATTGCTTCCATCCCTTATTAATATTTAATAATTTATTTCTATCTAAATATATTTAAGTTTCAAAATAACCATGAAACTTAAAAGAAGAAAATATGTCAACTACGGACCAAACTAGCAGCCCTAACATCACATATTGCATAAGTGCCCAAATTGATTAGCCTCTTGTGAATTAACAGAACATAAAAAGTTAATCTTATCTTCAAATCTATAGTTGCATGCAACATGCCGTTGATAAAACAAAATTAGGTTTACTAATAATCAAATCTGTTAGTTGGAATATCAGATCAAGTCGAGTACGAGATCCAATAAACGGCTGCCCCAATCACATCAAACAACTATTAACCACTCTATTTTGATTTTTATAAAAGAAAAAAACTATTAACCACTTTACTACCCATTCTCTTTGCTTCACTAAAATATGTTACGCTCTTAACGAGAATACAAGATTCGAATCCTAAAAAGCAATTTTATTGAGAATAGAAGTGTTAAAACAGTTAATCGAACCGATTAGTATTAATTAAATTAACTAAATTTTTTAATCCTTCAACTGTTGATCGAACTGAATTTTGTTTAAGAAAATTTAACAGAACTAAAATATTTCGATTAATTCTATTACCAACAAATTAACCAAAATTTATATATTTTGTTTTTTTTATTAAAACAAGTATAAAATAAATAAATTAATAATGTTCATTTAACCGAATTAACTAAATTAGTAATAGCCTAATATATATAATATATAATATTATTTATTAAGTTCGGTTAATTATTCGATTTTGAATCGAATTAATCATTAACAGAAATTCCAAAAAACATTTAACCAACCTTCGATTAAACTAGACCGGTTAACCAATTGAGTAACCAAATTAGATATTTCAGTCGATTAATTCAATTTTAACCAAAATTTGAACACTTGTAATTGAGAGGGGCAACCACAAATCTCAAACATAAACCGATATAAAAAATACAAGTTGAACGGATAAAAACAAAATGAAATTTGGGTAAGTACCCCTTGTTGACTACAATGCATAAAATATCAAGAAAAAAAAGTAATAATTTTAAAAAAAAATTTCTCTGGAAGTATACATAATGTAAGTAATAGATTCCCTGAAGGTGAAAACCTACATTGAAATGAATCCCATCCCCTCCTATAATATATACTTAAAAGAGAAGAGGCTAGAAAATATGACTTGTATTGTAAATATATGTAACGGTCCCTATCCTAGAGAAATTAAGCTAAAAGAGTAGTTGGCATGAGCAAGAAATGGCGATTGTGATGGTGAAGGTTACAGCAATTGCTTGTGATCCGAACACGTGGGTGAAAATGGAGGGTGATGCTGTACTTTCGTCCAATGCACCTTCGTATACCATTGTGCTGTTGATTAGAGTCGTTGTTGATGGTGTTTCCGTGTTCTGCCCTTCTGATGATGATTTCTGACTGCCATTTTACATACCGGAAAACTAACCGTTAAAAAACCCCACCCAAAATTAATGCAACGTAACGTAACAGCAAAAACTCTAACATCTTTCCGTCGACCTTCACTTGAGACACGAAACTACAATAATAGATTCTTTGATGAATGTCAGCTGTCGAGTTGGACAAAACAAAGCATTTGTCTCAATCTACTGGCTTTGTATCAGAATCGGATGCCTATCCTTAGCCCATTGGATATTTGGATTGATGTACTAGAAAATTACCAAAATACCTCTCTTCTAATTTTATATTTTTTTAATTAGAATTTTATAATAACACTTCTAACTATTTAATTAGATATGTTTATAACACTTTTTAACTATTTAATTAGATATTTAGAGTAAAAAAAAAAACCTCAAATTAAGTGTTGAAATTTAAAATAAGATCGGATTTGAAAGAACAAGTTAGAAGTGGGAAGAGAAAAAAATGGGGCGTTGCTATCTCTATGAGAAAATGCGCCAAAAGCCGACATAACTTAAAAGATGATGGCAAGTTATTGGTTTTCCCAGAGCCACGTGAAAAGTTCACTCTTTTATGGCTTTAACACAAGTTTAAATTTTTGGAGGGATTAAATGATTTTACCTAGTGTTCGGCGAAGGACAGAAAGTAATGGTGTAATCAGCTTTGGCACATGTAAATGTGCTGCTTTTATCATCATACGCATACCTGTAGGCGCGTGGGCAAGCTCTCTTAAACACCTCCGAGTACGATGACGCCTTGCAAGTGTCCGGTGTCCCATACGCACCGCTGCAACAGTACTGAGGCTGGCGGAAGGCCTCGCAAGCGCTCTTGCATGCCACCCCATCTCCGCCCTCTCTCTTCATCACCTTCAGCTCTGAAGGACACGAGTCATTTAGATCCACCACGCAGCCAGTGTAGGTACAGTTTTGCCCTGTGCCGCCGTGGGGAACCACCAACATAGGGACGTTGTAACCGTCAACCAAACTCACATCGAAAAAATCAAGACCCCCGGCACCGTCCAAGGTAAATTCAGCCAAAGTGGCAGGCGGAGCAGCGCTGTTCCCTGAACATTCTAGCTTCCCGGAACCACAATCGCCCGTCAAACATGAGAATTTACCGGCGGAATCTTGGGAGCAATGGGTCCTTCCCCAAAAACGACCTCCCCATGATGCCGGTGCGCTAATGGTTTTGGATTCACCTCTTCGGAGAGTGAAACCTGTGGTGGAAATTGTGGAAACTCCCGCGTTTGAGAGAACTCCAGGCCATACCACGTAATTGCATTTGTTTACTATGGTAAAGCTTGTTCCTTGCACTCCTGTTCACAGTGTAATGAAAACCGGTAAAAAAAAAAAGTGAAACCAAAATCTGATAGTTAACTAAAAAAACCGATGAAACATCATTCAATGTTCCCGAAATGAAATTACCTGATATAAAGGACTGTGATAGAAGAAGAGCACAAACAGCAGCAATAAATGTAATTTGAGCCATGAAGAAGAGGAAGGGGATAGGCAAATTTGAACGCTCTTCCTTCTTGTTCAGAAATTGTGACATTCTTCAATGGAGATATATATAGATTTTTTTGGTTATTAAGCTTTCGGAAACAAACGTCAATGATTGTGGACCAAACTAAAAAAGTAAGTTGCTACTGTGTCTATTCTACCGGATTTTGAGATGAGTTGCTGAGTTTGGTTGAGATTTTAATTTTATTTCCTCCAACTTGATATTTACATGTAAAATTTTGTGAATAAATACAAAAATAGTGGTTTAGAAATAGAAGGCTCTACAACAAATTAAGGAAGTGTTCTTTTCGACACTGCAAGAGATGGACACCCACTGAAAAAGAAAATACTGACATCAATAATCATAAGTGTTCTTTTCACCGTATTGGTTGGTCAGCAGAACATGCTTGATGGCCTCTATGATTTTGCAATTTCTAAGACTTTAATCGTATGCAATATAAAATGCATAAGAAAAAAATTAACTATGGTACAAAATAATGATATTACAGATCATATTGATCAAAACTTTCTGTAGTCAATTGCTTGGCGAGGGTACGAAGAAAACGGGTGAGGGACTTTCTGGCACTCCTTACTGCTGCTTCTATTTTTGCCTTGTCTTCTTCACTAACATTTTGGCTTTGTTCTTGACTCGTTTGCACTTTTCGAACAAGTTTACGCAATTCCTGTCAAAGAACCCAACTCGATTAAAAATCAATACGGCAAGATATCAAGCAACTTCGCAGGACAAACAGAGCAGCAGCAGCTTGGGATGACAAGCTGCACTCAGCCGTTGCCATGCTCAAAGGAAAGGCTCCTATTTCAATTATTCCTTGGATAGCTTGAAAGTTCCTATCAGATTTGGCTCAGAATTGGCAACAAGGGAAGTGGTAGGATAGCACGGAATATGTATCAAATTAGGCTCAGAACTGGCAACAGTGGCAGTGGTACTTGGCTATATAAACTATCAATGATGCAGTATGCTTATGGCTTGCGTGCTGGTCTAATGAGCACTGCAACATATTCAATCATCTTTCTAATGCCTGGGGTTTAAATCCCTCTACGTTCAAGTCAGTTGAGATGCTCTAAGTTGCGTATCTAACAGCTTCTTGGAAAAATAAAGTCTGTTACTTATCCAAAATAACATAAAAACAAAAAAAAAATAAACAACAATTTGACTTTTGAGCGATGCAACATTTAAGTTGTTCATGCAGGGCAGTGAAGCAATTTGAAGGTGAAGAATTTAGATGAATTTGCTTGCCTAACTAGCCTCCTGCCTCCAATGGTACATATTGATCAAAGCAAGGTTCTCACTTTGCTTTAAAATTCGGGTTTAGCACATTCTTGATTCAAAGATATTTGGCAACAAATGAGAAACAGTTTACTTGGTTTGCTTACCTGACGATCAAAATCGACACTGCTAGCTGAAAATACTTCATTAGTAATTTCAATGTCCTTGCTGATCAACCCATCAAACCATCTATTTGCAGTGTTAACAAACTCCTGTGACTGCTGCATGTAAAAAAAATAGCACATATAGTAAGAGAATATACATGTAAGTGTAATCAGTTTAAGCCTACAATAAGTCTTCAAATCAAAACTTGAATTACACTATATTCAAATTGATCGTCATTATCATCTTCTTCTTCATCATCTTCTTCTTCAATGATTTGTGTCTCTGAACCAGCTAAAGCCTGCAATGTTTTCTGGTCACCTACTTTTGTAGCCTGGATCAAGGCTTCCATCAATTCAGGCTCTACTTCTCTCAGCAGTTTCCCTAACACAAAATATAAGTATAAAGCATTCACCGCAATCCATAAAGGAACGCGAATCGATTGACTTCCAATATACTTTTCTTACCAATATAATTGAACTGCCTTCGCTTTCCCTCTCGAACATCAGGCCCTAGTCTCTGCAACAAAAACACAAACACCTTGTCTACAATAACATATTTTCCAACGAACTACTAAGCAGCTCCAGTTATAAAATTTGCACTTCCTTAAGTACCTTAACTAGCATTAAAGCATCGAAAACATCTTGTTCGAGAGAAGAGGCTCTAAACATCCACGCCGCAAAAGAAATTAAAATAAACAAAGATGTTAGCTTTCAGTATTATACCATTTGATTTGAAAAGTTTAAAAATGTTGTTTTTTAATAAATATATGTTCGTAGGTTGCACTGTACCTGAGGATAAGTTTGATTTGAGGGGTTGAGAAGGAAGCGAGGTCCATGCCCCAACGGACGGCGCGACGAGCCTCGCGCTTCTTCTGGTTGCGGCTCTTCTTAACATCGGATTCCGAGTCGTCGCTAATTTCGTTTTCTCTGAGATCAGATGTAGATGGGGCATTGGGTAATCTGGCTCCGCGTGGGCGGAGACGAGCGTTCCGACGGGAGGAAGTTGAAGTGGCGAAAGAGAAACAATGGGAGGGAGTTTTAGTTGATACTGTTAGTATCCGAGAGCAGCAGTGGTACTGCTGCTGCAGCTGCAATGGCGGCCATTGCCTTAGAGACCGTATCAACCGTGCCATGCTCCGGTAACAGTTGCCAGGCCGCCTGGAGGAAGACAATGATGGTATATGGTATTGGTAGATCGTTAAAGTTGCAACACGCCTCCTCGTTTATCTTTTCTTACAGATATTTCGCTGTAGGCCCAAACTAGGGGGAATGGATATTTTGTTTATTGGGTGGTGTTAGCAGTTGGGCTTGGGCATCATAGCTAAAACCGAACGGACTGAAAAAGAAATATTACAAGATCCAGTAGAAAGGAATTGACTCTACATTCAAATTTGAACCATACGACCTGTTTTGAGGCAAGAATTGACGAGTTGAGCTGATAATTGAACTTTCTAAAATCAAAACGTCATCAAATAAATGACGCAAAGCGAAGGGGCAAAATCGGTAGACTTCTATCTTCCCATTGTATAAGTTAGAAGATTGCCTGTTTACAGGCAGTTCAGACGGGGTTGGAGTTGGGATTTCGTCGGGTAGTGGTTGAAGGCGACGCTCTCAGTGTTATTAAAGAAGTCCAAAACGAAGAAGAAGATAGATCAGTATTAAGTTGTTATATTTCTGATATAAAAGTCTTTTAAGTAAAATATTTGACGGATGCTGGTTCAAGAAAATTTCTAGAACGGGAAATGGAACGGCACATGCAGTTGCAAGAGAGGGTTTGAAGCGAAATGAATCCACTTACCTAGAAGGCCGAATGCCGAGGTCAGTGATAATGGCGGTGGAGGAGGATGACAAGAGGCCTGGATCTGCCATAGAGAGGAAGAAATTTCGGGAATTTTTCGTTTTTGGCAGAGGAACAGTTTCATTATAGAGGAGTCTTGGAGGCGGGGCTTTTATGTCTTTTTGGGCTGAGTAGGAATAGTCTATTTGGATTTGTAATGTGTGTACAGAACAGGTTTTTTTGCAAATGCTCAACTCAAATCTGCCCATTGTATAAGTTTACCATCTTTGGCAGCCGAAGGTATTATCTTTTCATCATTCATTGTTGGGAATCAAACCACTTTATTATATGACAGTCCGAAATTTGAATTGCTTGTTTTGGAATCTAAGCTCTCTTTTTTTTCTGTTGCAATTTAAGCTTGAATTTCAACTACAATATGCAGATTTGAGATGCGTACTGCGATTTTGCAGTATAAGAAACAGAGCACTAAAAGCATAACACAAAATTCTAATCTTTAAACCCGGGCTATAAAAAAAAAACAGCCTTGTTTTAGTTAACATATTTCTATTTTTACAGGCGAAATTAGCACCAAATCAGTAATTCCCCAAAAGCCAAAAAGAATGAAAATAAACCAAAATCCATCTATGGATTTCACAGTTTATCTCAAGTATCACCAACATTGATCGGTTTCCCATGTTCGTTTCGAATAACCAGAAAACCCAGAAAACGTTGGACCGGCCATCGATTCGACGGAAACAGAAAAGGACCGCCTTGGCCTGAACAACAACGTTCGATCATAATCCGCCCGTTTCTCAGGATCCGATAGCGTAGAGTAGGCTTCATGTACTTTGATGAACTCGTTGGCAGCGACGTCGTTTCGACCATTAGCCGAGACATCAGGGTGTAGAACGCGCGCCAGTCTCCGGTAAGCAGCCTTGATTTCCTTACTCGTGGCGCCAATCTGAATCCCCAATACCTCGTACAGTGACGATGGGCAAGCAATGTGGGAAACCGTTCTCTCAGCCGTCGACGCACAAGCGGCGGAGACGCGAAGTTGCGGAAAATGAACACGTGCCGGCATGGAGCTCGGTTCTTTGATGGAAACCTTATGGCCCATGAAATGTGGAGAGGAAGAGGTGAAAGAAGCCAACGCAGAAGATGCGGAAGCCATGATGGTTGACTGTTGGATTTGCGGTTGAAGAAATTAAAGTTGGGGAAAACAGGGACATGGTTGAAGGGTATTTATAGAGTTAACTCAACCGGAGTTAGATCGGTTGGGTTAACAAAATTTCTACAGATAGCTTATCCATACACATAGAATCCGTGCTGACTCAGCGAACCGTCGGCGTTTCTGAAACCAACAGGTTGCGTTGTCAAGCTGGCACTAACTCACTTTCTCTATTCTTTCTGGAACATCGTGTCCACAACTTTTTATCACTACGTCAGATATTTGTTCTTAGCTTTTTATCCTGAAAATTTTAATAAAATAAACAGAATTTATAAGTCAATTGGTTATTTTGTATTCAATTTTCTTACTTACATAAGCATATATGAAAAAGATCTTGGAACTAGAATAACAAAAATTGGAAGGCTTTGGATTTCTTTGAAACGGACCTTGTCTAAATTTAATACAACATGGAACACCAACCTTGTCTCACTTTCATATATTTTTTCCACAAAATATTTACACTATCATCATCTTTTCCTTATTTTCAAGTTCGATTATATAGAGTAAAGTTCCAACTTTGCATCTATGATTCACAATAACAAATGAATGAAGCCCACAAATATATACAGGTCAATTTTTTTTTATTTTTAAATATGATTTTATATAAATGCTTAATTTTGATTACGCAATCCCCTTGAACGAAATTAAAAATAGGGACTGTAGCTAGTGATGAACTGAAACTAAAGACATAATATCAGAATAAACTCATTTTATAGTAAATGTAGAAAAATATTAAATAATAAATTTAAATTGTATTAATGTTAAATATATTTAAAAGTTAATAATATTATATAATATCAAAAAAATATAAAAAAAATTTTAACTTGTATTCTTATGATTGGCAAAATATTAAAATTAATTTTTATATAAGAATGAAAAAAGAAAGTTGAGTAGCTAAGGGTTAAGTTTATACCATGAGGGCCTTAAGCCTTAGCGAGGTAGATCCAAAATCAGCTTTCACCTTCAGTTAGAGACTTTCTTACCTAGAAAGATGTGAAAGACGACGAACTTAAAAGTAGGTTTCCCTTTTTCTTTTTTTAGGATTTCAATCGGTTTTTACACTTTGCTTGGGTTTTAGTTTTATATTTTGCAAAAGTTTAAAATATATTCCAAAATTTCGTTATTAAAAAAAAAAAGGAGAGTTCAAATTTAAGACTCCATTTTTTTAATTTAATTTTAAGAAATAGATTTGTTTTTATTTTCTGAAAATACAAATATTTTTAAAAAATGTGTTTTAATTGAAAATTTTAAAAATTAATTTTTTAAAAATGAAAATATGTAAAAAAATTTAAAAATTTATTTTCATTATTTTCACGAAAAATGATGGAAATAAAGATTTTTAACTTTAAATAAATTACCCACAATTCAAGGTCACATAAACAGTAAAAATATTCTTTTAGTAGTTTTTTAAATATTAAATTAGACATCTTAATTTAAATTCATATAAATGTAAAAAGAAATTTATTTTATTTCTTCAATAGAAAAAGAGTTATTTTCATTATTCAAATCAGATTTTATTTCTATTTATCAAACATGTTTTCTAATTTTTAAAAATAAAAATAAAAAAAATTCTACAATATGAATAAAAAATATATTTAGAAATCAAATAGAGTCCCAAAATTATTCAATACCTAATGTCAAACTATAGCTTTCCATTAGTAAATATCATACCGGCGAGTAAATATATTTCAATATATCATTTCAAGTTGATTGATATTTTTAAATGTATTATAATATTATATATGTGAAAATACATTCCATTTATATCCATAAAAATATATTATATGCGAATATAATTTTTAATCACTTAATTTAATAATTATAGTTTAATTTTAAATATAATTATAAGTTTAACATATCATATACAAGTTAAAAAATACCAAAAAAAATTTGATTGCAATGAAACATAAATGACTTGGTTAACGGTACATTTGGATCTATATGGCTAGTACCGACAACCGTGTTTCAGAAGACAACGCGTCGTATGAAACCAAGCAGACAAAACAAAAGGAGCAGTCAAGGCGTAGCCAGTTGGCGCTACACTACTTTACTCTATGACTTCACGCTACAGTACTATTAAGATTCGATAGACAAAAGTGGTCAAAGTAGGAAAAAAATACTTATATTAAAATTCATATTATATTTTATCTTCTATATTTATGTGTTAAATTAAAGAAAAAAATTTGTTATTTATGTTAATATTTTATACATTTTTATTATTAAAAACTAACGTAATTGAAGAAATAATCAAATAATAACATGTGGCATGTTACGTGTCTCTTTTGTTGATGTACAAAGACTGGGTTTTAACAATAAAAATTCATGAAATTTTAATTGAATGATCAGTTTATTTTTTGATTTAATATTTAAACTTGGAGTAAATAAAACTTTTTTTCTTTTAGCAATTGTTTATATATTTTTAAAGAGAAATAACTAAATTAATAAAAAGAAAACTATAAATGTTGAGAGGTAAAAAAGTTAGTTTATATTTTTTATAATTATGCTAACAATTCTAGTGAAAAAAAATTAATAGAGGGACTAAAATTTTTTAATCAAGAAAGATGACTAATTTACCTATAAAGGCCCATTTCCAAGTATATTTATAGAAATGGGCTAATTTTTGCATTATTTACCGTAAAGAGTTGATTTTGGCAAAATGCGTCCACATAGGTGCATTTTAGGGGGAAATTTCAGCAAAACGCGTCCTTGGAGGAGCGATTTTACCATGTCAGCACAAATTACATTGACATTGCAAACTTTGCTGATGTGGCAACAAAAATACACTGACGTGGACACGTACTTTTACTCATTATCAAATTAAATTTTCAAAAAATATACTTTTTAAATTATAAAAATAGGTCATTTTTTTGAAAATTTACAAGAATAGGCTTTTATAAAGACACACAGTGCCAACTCCATTTTTTTATTTCAAAGTGTCACCAATTAATATAAAAATATAACTAACAAAGTAGATCTTTATATAGACCCTTAGTCTCATTTTCCTTGTTTTCTTAAGCAATGTGGGATATGAGACATGTGTATATATAGACGCATAAATAGGTTTGCAGCTTGTTCCTAAACAATGTGGGATTCCTTCATCTTTTAACTAACAACATAAGTTTAAAAGCTACACTATATTTTATATTTTTTTACTTATAGAGTTTAAATTTCTTTACAAAAAGTTAACATTTGTGACATTATAAATAAAACTTTTAAAATCTATAAGTAAAAAACTTATAAAATATAAAATGAGTATGGTAAAATATTAAAAAATAAATATTTAAAAATTTACCAATAGTTGAGTTATCATTTTGTAAGTTTTTATAATTCGATAGCAAAAAAATCATAGTTAAGTAACTACAAATGTAATTTAATCTAGATATAAAAATATGAAAATAATTATTATATTTTATGTATATTATATATTTCTATAAAAAAAACTTATTTAACATAATTATATACTATGTTTAAATAGATTATCTAACTAGTCAAAATACATCTGAAATAAATTTATCAACATTCATTAGGTGATGAAAATTAAATTAAAATTAGGATTAAAAAATTAATGAGTATAGTAAAATATTAAAAACAAATAAATATTTAAAAAAGATATATCAATTTTTTAAAATTACAAAAAATATATACTATTTGAGTACTAAATACTCACCATTTATTAATCAAACATTCATAATATAAAATAAAAAAAAATTAAAAGTATAACTCCTAAATTTAAATAATGGAAAATTATTTTAAAAATTAGAATTGCATAGATATTAACTTCAGACATTTAAAATTGAATAGAAGATTATTGCATGTACAAGTTTCATATGTGTAATTTATTTTTTTTAATAGTCCTTTTGTATATGCTAACAACTCTAAAATGCAACAAGATTAAAGATCTCAAAAGATAATTTTATAATATGAGAAAATGTTAACAACATATAAAAAAATAGAAATTGTTTTGTAAAAAAATTATAAAATATAGTGTAACCTTTAATCTTATATTGTTAGATAAAAGATGAAGGAATCCCACATTGTTTAGGAACAAACTGAAAACATATTCATGAGTCTATATATACACATGTGTCATATATCACATTACTTAAGAAAACAAGGGAAATGAGACTTTGGGTATATATAAAGATATGCTTTGTTAGTTTTATTTTCATATTAATTGATAACACGTTGAATTAAAAAGAAAATTAGTATTGCCATTTTGAGTCTTTATAAAGGCTTATTCTCGTAAATTTTTAAAAAAATTGGTTTATTTTTATAATTTTTTTAAAAAAATGACCTTTTTTGAAAATTTAATCTGAGAATAGGCAAAAGTGCGTCTATGTCAACGTGTTTGTGTTGCCACGTCAGCAAAGTGTGTCTACGTTAGTGCATTTTGTGCTGACATAACAAAATCGCTCCTTTAGGGCTGCGTTTTGCCAAAATCGGCTCTTTTCGGTAAATAATGCAGAAATTAGTCCACTTCTATAAATATACTTGGAAATGTAAATTAGTCAAGAAAAATATAGAAAACTAAAATTTAAAATTTAAAAGAGAGATTTAAAGTAATAAAAAGGTACCGAATGTTTGAACAGATATAGTTAGGGATAGGGGTTGAGTGAAACAGATGGAAGTTGATCTACTTTTGTGTAATAATTGAGTCCTAAAAGATGAAATTGCATCCAAGGATGTTGTAAATCAAAACATATAATGGTTCGGTTGAAAATTTTCAACACTTATCAGAGAGGGCGAAAAATAATAAATTGAGTTGTAGAATCACAAATCAGGAATGGATTTGGAGAAATTTAGTTATCAAGTGGTGTGCCTTCTACCTCACATCTAGTCTTGTATTTATTAAATAATTGTGCCTTTGAAAAGGGCTACACCGGCGTTATCGGCCCACAATTTATTATAGTGGATAAGAAGCGCAAATCGAAAACAATGGGTTTTGGATGGATAAGGCGAAAGACACGTTGTTTCTAAGCCTTATCTATATCTACGTGTCTTGGGCAAGCAGGACGTCTTTCCTTTGCCTTGATTTGACACTTCGAACATCGCTTTTGCTCCAATTCTCTCCTTAACTTGGCCATGAGATTAGATTCCAAATTTCTTTTGGTTAATTAAGAGAATAATACATTAATAGCATGTCAATTACCGTATTTTCCCTTATTTTTTCAATTTTAATAACCAAAATTCAAAATTATCTCCTTGAATTTCCTAATAATAAATGGCATGGAATTGGATAATGTGAAAGGAGCGGATGAGTGGCATGTGAAGATTGAGTAACTGTGTTTAACGTTGGCAACACGTGTCGAGATTCCAGGAAAGGGACGGTTTGGAGTGGGCGAATTCTAAGACTGAACTTGAATGTTTCGTAATTTGAAGGGAGTTGCGTGGGTGCGGCAAGAGACAAAACTGTGAAGAAAGGGGGAGAACTAGACAATAAGGTGCTAATGACAATGAACATTCACGTGACATTACTCTCCCTTTATTCTTCCTTTTTTAAGGTTTCACTATTCAGGGTTACCATTATTTGTCAGTAAGACAAAAATTATTTTTGAGATAAAATATTATTAAATAATTTTTAAAAATAATATATTAAATTAATACGCATTTGAGAAATTAAACTTCAGTTAGTACTTTGGAATTACCAATACAACAACTGTATCTTGGGTAGGCTTTTGCTTGGATAAAGTTTCATAGTCCATCAAGATAAAAACAAATGGGCTCAAAAGTCCACGAAAATCAAAGCCCCAACTCATTTTCTAAAGAAGCAAACCTTAGCCACCACAACTTTCCCTTCTTCATTTTATATCAAAATGTTATATTTGTTAAAAAATTTTAATTAATGAGATACTATCACATTCTATAAATCTCAAAAAAATAGTTTTTTTATTTCTTTTATTTTCTTTATTTTATTTTATAGTATGCCTCTTGCTCGAAATTTGTTTTCCTGAAGTCGAGATGTTAGCAATTAATTATATTTTCGAATTTCACAGTGTGCTGGCTCGACTTGATAGGATCGAAAAAGTTCTTTCATCAGTTAAAATCAATATTTTTAGAACCATACCGAATTGATTAGACCAAGAACCAATCAAGATACTCGTCTAAAGACAGGGGTTGAACCAATTGACCGATAAACTAATACAGACCGGTTAAATCGAGCTAAAAACTGGTTAAACCAATTTTCTCTATTTTTAAATATTCTTTTTTTTTACTTTTATGAATTTTTAATGATTTATGTGATCGAATCGAAAAAACTAAACAAATCACAAATTTATGGCTTGATTGATTCGATCACTTATCCTATTCTGAAAACCTTAATCAAAATAATAAAGCTTAAAATGCTCACACTTATAGAAATAGCTGAAGATAAGAGGAAGAAGAATGAAAAAAAATTAAAAAAGAAATATATAAAAATAGAAAATAATACTTTTGTTTTTTTTTTGCCACATAGAAATTTTTAATTAATTATATTTTTTAAATATATTTAACTGTTTAACTCATAATTGAAGTAATATAGGTAACAACTTAGGAAAAAATAGTTTAGATGTCAATTTTAATAAAAAAATATTTAGGTGCTAAAAGAGGAAAAAAAAGCATATAATTTAAGTATTAATTTATATGTTAACCTTTTCTTTTAATATGTTTAACGGTAGGATTAATGGAGATATTAAACTAATTTAAATACCACTTGTGATCAAATCAAGTTTAAATATTAAAATTGAAAAAAAAATTAAACCTAAAAAAGAAAAAGAAATTGATTAGATAATAGATGAGCTCATACGCTGCGATAGACAAAATCCCATCATAAAAAAGTCAAGGCACACAGCTTTGGAACTACAACCCGAGGTATAAAGTCTATTTTAAGAATTACTAGTATATATTACACTTGAAATGAAAAAGTTTGGATTTAAATATTGAATTCAAGGAGAATCGTAAATATAAATATTTCAAAACCAAATAATACATTAGTTAAAATGGTGAAATTAAACGTTTAAAACTTATGTGTCACATTTAAATTTTAACATAGCAATATTTTATTAAAAACATGAAAAAGATTAAAACACCCTTCTCTTGGCAATAGCAATGTTCGCCCCATGAATGAAGTTGTGCTTTTATATCAGAATGAACTAAAACTAGTAGCATAAATGTCTCACTTTTTTTATTATGTATGTAAATAATTTAAAATAAACAGTAAAAGTTAGTAGAGCTAAAGAAATTATTGCCACCAACATGCCATTCTAAATAGCGCCACTAATGTTATCATCATATTTTTTTTAATTTAATATTAAAAATGATACTTTTTAGTTTTTTTAAAAAAATTTAAAAAATATTTTATTTAGTGGAGTCATACAAAATAGCGCCACCAATGTAATTTTTCTTTTTTTTAAATGTTTTTTTTATTTTTTTAGTGAAATTATTATTTTATTTTGGTGGAGCCATTCTTTTTTGTATGACCACCTTGGTGGTGCTACATATATAGATCTTGTTGACATTCTGGTAACAGTTGAACTGAAAAAGAAGAAAAAAAGAGAAATTGTTGTGTTTAATAGGAGAGTTCAGAAATTGTGGTGAAGATGAATAACTCGGTATTTTTGTGTACATTTTTTTTATGGTGAAATTGTAAAAGGTGATGTTGGTTGTGTATTTTAAGGCTGGTCTGCGATTCAAGAAAACTGTGAAGCTTGAAGAAATGAAAAGAAAGATCAGTGCAAAAATTGCTATTCGTTGTGGAAGGGCGATGTCCAAATTATTTTACCAAGTTTCCAATCTCTATAGATCCATTGAAATTTTTTGAGATGCAACAGTTAGATGATGATGACTTGGGCACTATGATGGAAATATGATGGTCAGTCGAGAATGAAAACCACCAACCAGTTGAGTTATTTGCTGAGTTAGCCGACTTAGAGCCTGTTGAGAATGTCAATCCAATAAGTCAACATCACGAGTTTGACTTTGATCTTAATGTCTGATGGACAAATCAATCAAACTATAGAGGGACATTGTAGTTGCCCAAAAATCCAAATTATGGTGGGAGTTCGTGTAATAACCCTGTCCCAGGTCCCCGTCTACAAATACATCTAAAGGTGATAGGCACCGATGCAGATGTCAAAGAAGGGTCCAATAATAGTGAAAGTTCTGATCACGACGTTGAAGATTATAGTAACCCCGATCTTGATGAGGTTCCAAACCTAGAGGAGATTGAAGACGTTCACGCCCCTTCTTCAGGTAACCCAAGTCGTGGCATTGTTTTACAGAATGACCTTAGGGGCAACATGTTTAGTGTAGATCCAAATGCAATGCATGAACCTGAGTTCCTCGAGTATGACAATATAGTCATCGCTCACATATTGACGTCAAATTTGCAATTAGAAGAGTGGTTCGTTGTACAACGGTTTAAGAATAAGGTAGACTGTGTGTTTGCCATCAAACAGTACATCAAGTGTTCGCATCGAAATGTCCATGCTGGTGAATCTTCACGTATTGGAGAAAATTAAATGATGTACTTGATGTTTTTAGTTTTATGATCTTATGGAAATGAAATTTATTTTTAGTTTTTTTTCAAAACCATAAGTGTTTAATTTTAGCTAAAGTCTTTAGTGTTAAGTTTTTATTTAAAATTAACTTGTATTTTTAATTAATTATAAACACATATACAATTTTTAATACTTTAAAATGATATTATAAGTTATACAGAAAAAATACATAAGTTGTGGAATTATAAATTAATTAAACAAACAAACATGACATAACACTTGAAATTTACAGATATCAGAATTGGAATGAACTGGAAATGGTATCGTCATTTAAGGTGTAGCAATTTACGGGTCTCCATTGACAGGGTGGACGCTAGGGTGTATTGTACACATTAGGAGGACCGAGTGCCAAATCAAATGTAGCCTGAGGTGGGGTGAAGTACATGGTATCCCAAAACATATCAAATGGTATCAGTGATTACGGTTGTATATAAGTTGACTTTCACGTTTATAGTCGTGCTTCAGTACTATCATAAGGTGCCCACCATATAAATAAACGCGACATCGGGCCATGTACCACTGTCTGTATTCATCTAAGGGATTGAAGTTAAACATATAAGAGTGCATCTCAGGTCGCCTATCATATCAAGCGTTTCATAGTGCTATATAGCGTTGATGTTCCACGCCTTAATTCGTTTCATCTTTTCCCCTTATGGTTTTACTGTGGACATCATCAAATTGTTGTGGATTGATCGGCACAAACTGTTTGCACCTAAACTGTCGCATAACTCAATTGGTGTTGTACCACTCAACAGTTGAAAAGTTCAGCACGGACATGTTAATGCACCACACATTTGCTTCAGCATGACCTCACTTTGGAATAAGGGTCGCAACATTTGGTGCAGAATACAACATCCATAGGAACTACACAATATAATAGAATGGGTCAAGTCACATGCAACAATTAAATAAGTTAAATCAATGTTACTAAATTAAAATTATATATATTATTTTCTCTCCGGCGGAAGCCTTTATCTTCCGGTAGTAAATTATTAATGTCTTGCTTGCGCAAATTCTTGGAGACGTGGCCCATCTGAAACCGAAACAAATACGTTAGCACTTAAACCATAAAATATTATCCACACTTATAAGTATTTAAATCATTCAACAGCAAAAATCCTTTGATATTTAATCACATATCTTAATAATTTCTACGAAAATCATTTACAAGTTTTGTTGGTTTGATGAACTATAGTAACATAACTCGAATACTCGGGTAACTACACCATACCAGAAAGCATCAAAATGCTATACAGAGGCACCGTAGTGCAAATAAAGGCACGATTGTGCAATCAGAGGCATCGAAGTGCAAACAAAGACACCGAAGTGTAAGCACAAGCACCGAAGTGCAATCTCGTACAAGCATTCTAATTCTATTGACATGATAATTGTATCCTAACCGTTTACTAGTTCAGACAGGCATTTAACAAATTTTAGAACATTTATAAATCAAAGACACTTCCAAATTATCCTTACACATGTTGTAGTTCAATTATGTTCTTTTTGAAATCATATAACTCGTAGTTCACATATGTTCATCAATTTTCAAATAGGTACTACTCATCTTATACTTATTTATAAATAATTAATACCTTCAATCTAGCATTTACAATTCAACCACAATTTAATTAACAAATTCATAACATCACAAATCATGAATATATACATATATATCTATATAATGAACTTACCTAATATATTCGGTTATCAAGCCGATTTGTAGAGACTATTCTATGATTTTTCCTTTTCTCCGATTTTTCTCCGTACAGTTCAATTCTTGATCTATATAATAGTTAAATTCAATCTATCAATTTCAAATACATTTTCATACTTATTTTTATGCATATGACTTATAAAGTTCATTTTACAAATTTCCCTTAACTTTTACACTTTATTCAATTTGGTCTATAAAACCAAAACTATTAAAATTTTTACATTTAACCCCAATACATAAAATCGATTCTAATATTAGCCTAGATCAGCCTTCAAACACTTGAAATTTTGTAGAATTTACATGTTAAATTTTACACAATTTCATATTAGTCCCTAAACTCAAAACTAATAAAAATTTCTTTACAAAATAGTTCTAATTAACAACAAATATCACAAATTCATCATTTAACCTGATGAACACTTAAAATTCATCAATGGCAAGTCCCGAAGTATTTAACAATTTTACAAAATAACCCATTGGCTAGCTAGGTTAAGCTACAACGATCTCAGAAACATAAAATTTACGAGAAACAAGCTTCAATCACTCACCATGTAAGGAGAAGAAAATGGTCAAATCTCCCCCAAGCTTTCAACAATGGTGTTCGGTTTTGTAAAGAAGCAAAGATGATAAAGTGGCCACTAACTTAAGTTTTATGTTTTATTATCTTAGTAGTTAATTTTTTAACTTAAATTTTATTATAATTTTTCAAAGTAAAACCAAGTAGCAACAGTCCACAAATTCAAAAGTGGCAAATTAACAAATAAATCCTTAAACAAATCGTAATTATACATTTTAGCTAATAATAATCAATCATGATAAAGTTTTACATTTTTACGATTTAGTCATTTTTATTTAATTAACTATTCAATCGCTAAAATTACTAGACTGGGACTTAATATAATTCTATAATAGACTCTTAAAGATTATAATATAATATTTACTGAGTCAATCTTCAAAAATCAGGATTTCGAAACCACCATTTTCAATACTAATGAAAAACGGGATGTTATACAAATGCAACGGCACAATCGGCTACGGAAGAAATCTCAGTCAATGTTTTCATAGGCTCCCCTTCCATACACCATGTCAGCAGGGAAGCTAACCTAATTGGACGAGTTTTCTTAACATTTCCACTAAAGCCTGCCAAAAAAGTACCTTTATCTCAGGAATTTTTTTTCATATTTGAAGCATGTTTTGAATATATTCGATAAAAACGCTGGTCCTGCGATGCGTTTTCGACCACGAAGATTTTTTCCTTTACAATTTCACCCCTCCCCGCTCCTATAAAAGAGGGCTCCCCCTCTATACTCCTTCATCTCTGAAACATCATCTCTCTCAACCTTTATCTCTCCAGTTTACAATATTTCTCTCTTAGTTTTCTTCCCAGCTTTAGTGTTAAAAATTTCCATCACTAATAAATTTTTAGTTTGAGGTATTCTTAAGTCGTCGATGATGAGATATAGCTCCAAGACGCACACATTTCACATATACTGTCGAGATTGGACCATTACCTTTAAGACCTATCCTATGGAAGTCAGGTTTCGGGGTTATTTTGCTTTATACGATCACGAGTGGTAGTCTACTTAGAGGTATTAATCGATTACCGTTATGTGGTCATGAATCGAAGTATAACAAGGGAGTTAGTTTACGGTCGTTACATGAGCATGAGCTCAAAATTTTTGGATACTGGAGATATTGCCTTATAAATACCATATAGAAGTTTGTAGGAATAATTATAGAGAAAAATTGTGAGGCTTCCTGTTATAATCGGCATTACTTTTTTCTCCATTTCCATGCAACCAGTATCTTTAACCTCTCTTCTTATCCGAAGGCCAGCACCACCATTGATGCAAGAGAATTTTCAGGCAAGCAGCGATTGTGACGTTAGAGTAAAGTTGATGCTCCTTTTGAGGTGACAACGATAGTTGCTATTAAACAAATCATTAATAACTACAACCACTGCCGCGCCTAACAACCCTTTTGTGTCCACCTTAGTGTCAACCTTCGGATAAAAATGAAAGGTTAAAGATATCGACTATCTGGAAATAGAGAAAATTTATGTTGATTACACTGGAAATCCCTTCATTTTTCTTTATGATTATGACCTCAACCTTATGTATGGTGTTTATAAGGCACCATTTACAGGTATCTAAAAAATTTGAACTCGTGGCCGCATAACAACCATCAACTGACCCCCCATTATACTCGAACCCTTGACCGCATCACGATCTCCAACTGAGACCTCCACTTAGACTTCGACCCGTTACCGTATCAAGCATTATCACCCTGAAACTTGACTTCCATCGGATAGGAGGTAATGGTCCTATCCCGGCATGACATATAAAATGTATGTGTTCTGAGACACGTAATCGCATCGCCGACCCCTCAAATCTTCCTAAACTTTCGTGATTTCACTCATGAAACCCTAACCTTATTTCCTATAAAGAACCCTAACCCTAACAAAATTTTAAAAAAATTGATGAATGCTTTCACACACACTCTCTCCAAAATCAACCTATTTCCGTAATTTAAAAAAACGACCTAAAAACCAATTAAAAAAATGACATATACATCTAATTTAGCCTATATTTATAAATAAAATATATACCCAATATAATTTTTCAACTTTTACAATTTTTATTAATTTAATCATAAAAACATTTTACAAACTTTGAACTAATGGACAATTTTTAAAAGCATGAAAAAAAAAACCTAGTGAACTTACACCATGTTTGCTTCAATGGAATTGCTATGCAATAACGTCCAAATTCTGAAGGGACCACCAGTCCATTGTTTGGTTCAAATCATCCCACAAAATGGTTAAAAACGCTGAATGGTTTATTCCTACTCCATTCATTAAAAACGTTAGATGGATATTCAGCACTCAGCCCTTATAATGGCTATTCAGAAAATATAAGGAATCACTTAAAACAATTTTATTCCCAACGTACCCCTCAAAAAATAACAAATTTACAAGATTACAATTGACAAAAACCTGAGAGGTTATTCTTTCAGCATTTTCTTCCCAACGTTCACTTTCCATCTTCCTATCAAATTGAGAGAAAGAAAGCTCATAACATCGAATTTGTCTCTAGGTAAGCATCAATTTTAATTGGTGAGATTCAAGCTTATTGAAAACTAAACAATATGAGTCTTTGATATTTGAGTTTGATTTGAATTTTTGAGTTTTTTTTTCTTAAAACTGTTCAAAAACTTGAAAATTGAAAATTATCAATCTTTGATGTTTGCATTTGATCTGGATTTTTGAAATTTCTTTTTAAATTGAAAATTTAACTTTCTTTTATTATTTTTTGGTTTTGTTTTTCCTTTTTTCTTTTTTAGTTTTTACTCGCAAAAGGTCCTTCTTTGCTTTTATAACAACAAAGGAGATAGAAAACAAAAGGAGGAAAACAATCTGTATATTTAAATTTCTTTTTTTTCTTTTACATTTTATGCAATTTCTGTACAAAATAATCTGTATGTTTAAAGTTCTTATGCAAAGGTTTCCCTTTTCTTTAATTAGAAAGGTTTACTAATTAGCTAATAATAGTATCATTTTTTTTTGATGAATTACTTGTTTATTTGGTTGCTTGTGTGGGATTTTCTAGGCATTCACGAAAGGTTTTTCTTGTTTTTCCTTCATTTCTTTCTTTCTTTTTTTTTTTGGTTCTTCAAGTGTAGTGATGATTTGTTGGGTTTTATTTCAAGTGGTTAATTATCTTTTTCTCTTTTGATGAAGAATAGATTAAAGCCAAGCCAAATTTTCCTTCTTAATGGTTGTTTATAGCTTTGATTGGTTTCTTGATTTCAATGAAACCAAAATTTTAAGCTAATTTTATATTGTTTAGCATCATATTATTTCAATTTTTTTAAGGAGGAAGATAAAAGTTGTAAGGTCCTTTTTAGATATAAAGAGAGACAAAAGATGGTAGAAGAGATTCATGGATTAGAAGAACAAATTTTTCTCATACAATTTATCATAGATTGGATCTGAAGAACCTACAACGATGGTTATTTATGTTAAAATGAAAATGATACATATTCATGTGTCGGAAGAGTGGACGGATTTTAGCTCTGTAAGGACTGTCTAGTTGCTAAAATGACATTTCTCATTTTGGATGTCGTTTTAATAAGACCTTTCATTTTTGTTTATATAATAAGATCTATTTTAACTTTATAATCATTTTCTCTTTTCATTCATTTAATTATTTATTTCAATTTTCAAAACAAACATTGCATTTGTAGCATGACTTTATGAAGTGATATTAACATTTTCTATGTTTCTTTGTCAGTTTCATGTAGTGGAATCACACAGCCCACATTGTCAGAGAACTACTATCATTTGCTTAAAAAATTGCCCCACACCAAGAAAATATACACGTGATCCAAGTACACCAACAAAAGGACCACTCTAATAATTAGGGTGTCAGTTCTGCTATCTTTTTTAGTTTGTTATGCTTCCTACACCTCCAACTGTACATGACTTTTGTTCTTAAATTATTCTTTCTTTTAATGACCAACTTGGTTATGGCTTCACAATAAGCTTAAGACTTTATCCTTTGCAATATGGAGGGATTAATGACTTGTTTAGTTTTTCTTTCAATATATTTAGCCCTCGTGTCAACGTCGTATTTTGTATTGCTTTTGAAGCTGTACTTTCTGTGTTATGTTTGTGTCATGCAATCATATTGTATCAAACATTACCAAGTGTAGCATCTAATAGTTGCATAAGCAGTGTCTCTGTATGTTTATGATACAGAATTGGCCTTAAGTTGTTGATTATTGGTTAATTATTCATGTCAATATGAAGTTGATTTGGCAAAGGCACTCTTGATGGCTTATTGTTTCTCATTTTTATCCATTTAATGTATGTAAAAGGTGTGTAAAAAGAATCAATTTCTTTAGGATCTATATTATTATGGTGGTGATACTCATAACTTTAACTTGGATGTTGGTTTTATGATATGTTGATGTCTTGTGTGTGTAATTGCTAATGGGGTAATTGGGGTGCCTTCTTCGATACCCTCCATATTAATATCTCGAACTATGATTAGAGCTTCAATGGGTGGCCTGATCTAGAGGATTGGGGCCTTACATAGATATCGTCATGTAAGGTATGTTGATTTAATAGCATTTTGAGCTTCGAGCTCTTGGGTGCTTATTCTTCTTTTTAATCTTTTTAATGGTGCAAGATTCTAGTTGAAACTCACATAGCTAAATAGGCTGCTGCAAATACAGAGTTTGAATGGAGATGCATTGAAGAACAAGTATCTACTTCAACAAACAGTTACCCGCTCGATAATTTTTAGTATATTTAAAGTTGATATAAGCTTTCATAATTACTTTCCCTTCTGATTAGAATTCATTACTAATTCCCTTGAAGTTAAAAAGCAACAAGACAACAAATTTATGACAAAAAGTTGTTCTGGTCTAAGCTAATAATGGAGGACTCAATATTGTCAGCTTGGTTCTTGAATTTACTTTTTCAATACAAACCAGAAAAATTGAGTTGTGTAGGATTCAAACAACTTAAAGTGACTTACTGGTCTACTTTTTCTTAATTATCATCCATGCCAAAGAGGGTTTTGCAACAAACAAAGCAGCTTCTCTTTGACTGTGTTAGGGAGTTGGTGGAAAATAACCGGAAGGAATAGAAAGGGCAAAGATTTAAAGGATCTGGTGAGGAGATGTTAGATGTGAAAATATGAAGGGATGGGGAAAATGATGTGGAGATGAATCCAACATTAAGAAATTGTTAAAGCTGGATATAATTAATTTAACCCAGGAATGGAAGAATGGTTTTGAATCCCAGAAGAGGGATATGGGGATAGTAATTGGAAATGTCATTGTAGAGGAGATTATAAGTGAAGTTTGGGATTTGACAGTGTTTGTTTAAAAATGAATGACATTTCTTTTCTAGTTCTGCTACTAATTCACTTTGAAAAGTTTTAGTATGGTCATGAAATCATTACAAACATATATATAGGGTTGGACATTGCTCGATACTAGTTGGATATTTGGTGTATAGATGTTTAAATATCACTGTTGGGTTTGTATGGTGTATAGATATTTGATATTATATATATATGATAATAATTATTGTTTTTGGATCAATATTTATAATTTTGGTAACTATGATTCCATGAGATTATGTTTTGTCCTTCACGACATGTAATGAGATGATGTAGTAGATTTGGTAAAAGAAATTGTGTCAAATTTGATGGTTGGTATCACCCATGACAAAAGGTAAATGTGTGTGAGATGAGAGGGTAGCATTTGTCAGAGACTAGCCTACATAGATTCTCCTAGCAAAATGTCAAAAGTACATCTTTCCCTTATAGATGAACCAAATTATATTAAGAATATTTATTAAATTGTATGGAATAATAATTATATTAAAATATGATTAAATAATTTATTTTTATTAAATTATATTTAATTTAAGTCTATTAAAATTTAATAACAATAATCATCTATCTACTAAGATTATTCTAATCATTTAAGCCATTTTTTCTTATATAATTATAACATCTATTCCATATTAAACAACTGAATTACTGATTACAATTTCATTCTATTACAGCCCTATTCCATTCTTTCCAACCAAACGTGTTCTTAAGATTGATCCAATGGGTAACCATAATCAAGTTGGTGAATGAGTTAGACCTGTTAAACTAAAAAATTCTCTTTATGTATGACTAAAATTTACAAATTTAATTAATTGCTAACTTATCTTAAACATTCCTTCAAATTAAAAAATGAAGATAACATCTTTCAAATCATACATTTATCCGATAGATTTCACATAATTTAGTTTTATTTATTATTTGGCCCTTAAACTATTGCCAATTTTTTATATTGATACTTAAGCTTTTTCTTTATCCTATTTTGATACTGAATTATAATTTTATTACACTTTTAGGCCCTCACCATTAACAATGTTAAAAAAAATCAAACCAGTTAAAACATACCGCATGTTATTATGATCGCTGATGTGGCCATTGACCGATGACGAGGTCATTGACCAAATATTAACTAGACTAAAATATTTTTAATAATATAAAAGAAATTATAAAAATTGCAAAAAAAAATTAAATTATACAAAAATTAATAAAATTTGAAAAAATAAAAAATTGTAAAAATATTTAAAAATTATGAAAACTACTAAAATTTGTGTAATTATTAAAAATTGTAAAACATTATTAAAAAGTATTAAAAATGGTTAAAATCATTAAAATGTAAATAATTATTAATAACTTGTAAAAATAACATTTTTAAAAATAAATTAAAAAAAATTCTTAAGCCAATTGAATATGGATACTAAAACAACATCGTACGTAAAGCAACAAATTAAATACATCATTAAAAATAAAAAAATAAATATTGCAAATAAATCAACAAATGTTATACAAAAAATAATAACAGACTTTTAATCCATACCAAAAGAATTCTAAAAACCCAAGTAAATGTTTGAATTCAAACCTTAAATATGATTTAAATTTAATATAATTATAATTTAAATATGTTTTTTTGGTTAATTGATTAGATATCAATTTCAAATCAACCACTAAAAACTAAAATAAAATTTAGTAATAAAATAATATTTTCCTTCAAATTAAATTATCATAACAAATTATTTAAATACTTTATATATATATATGAATATCTCATATAAACTACAGTTTTCTTAAATTAAAATCAATAATTAATTGAGATTACAATTTTCTTTTACTTCGGGAACTAATGCAGTGAGAAATTAAACAATTTTCAGTAAGTGATTTCGTTTACGGTCAGCATTTCAAACTGATAATCTTCAACGAATCAATTCATTTACTACTTTTATTTGCTTCCTCAATAATCTTGTAGTCTAATTATGGTTCATATTTTCTTACATTTAAATGAAAAATAGAACAAATCTAGATTTGTAATTAGTGTTTAGTGAAAGGCACTCAGAATGAAAAGGACTTCAAAATTTTTAGAATTTCAAAGATAAATAATATCTCAATCTTTATGCTGAAAATATCCTCATCGTGCCAAATAAATGAAAAAAAAAATAGAAAATTCCAGTCTCATAAAAATGAGACTTTCTTTTTACTACAAATTTCGTGATGTTAAAGCAACATAAATTCTTGTTTTGAAAAATAAAAAAGGATGGAAAGGAAACCTGAAACCATCAGAAACATTGGATTGATGCATCAATCAGACACTTTTAAGGTGTCTCTCAGACGACCGTCGTGAGAAATTTTAATCCAATCTCATCATCTGATTTCTTTACTTATTTTTTTTCAAACTGAATCGCTTTCGCAGAAATTAAGAAGTAACCTAAACGCAGTGTCGAAAGAACAAATAGGAAATCAATAAATCGACAGCGGCGATCTTGTGGGTGACTGCCTTGCCTATCTACCAAATATATATAGATGGTTGATCCTAGGGTTAACTTGTTAAGTTGCTTGGGGGTTGGGCTTAACAAAAAGAGAACAAAAAAAATGTAATGGATTTTCTATAGGAAACAAGCCCATAAGTGGAGAATGAATCGGTTACATTTAAATTTTAAAATCTCTCAAAATCTATTGAAATTAAATATGGGTTTTTTACTGTATTTTTATAATAATTTAACTACTTATTTTCAACATTCAAATTTAAATATTAAAATATTTTAAAATTAGAAAATAAAAAATTTTAGTATTTTTTAAAATTACTTTAATTAATTTTTTAATATTCAAATATATGTATTTTCCAGAATTTTAACTAAAATAATTAATCAAGAAAAGATGTTTTGATGATATTCCAAAGAAAAGAGAGGCAAAATTCGTTTATAGAAATACAAAATCCACCTTCTGGTACGATGGAGGGCTAAATGACTTATGTTTATGGATTTGTATGTCTTAGTTTGTTATCTCTACTTTGTAATTGAGATTATTAATTGTATTTATTAATAAAAAATATAATTAATCATTTTATATAATTTTTTCAATATCTTTCGTATTATTAAACTCCTAAAAATCTAAATTATTATTAAAGTCTCAACTTTAATCAAATTGTAACCAAAATTTCTAAAGGAAATAATGAAGTTGTTAAAATAAGATAATATATTAAATTTTTACAAAGGTTTAATTTTGAAATAAGTTTAAAAGCAGCAACATTACAAATATTAATCTTGTGATTTTTTGAATTTTAAATAGATTTGGATTGAATAAACTGCTTAAGTTTGAAGGCTTGTCCAAAAAGCGAGAGGATTTGAGTAAATATATAAGTTCAAAAAATAGATTTGAACAAAAAAATTTATTTAAAAAAATGGGTCAGGCCTCAAACAAGAATTTTTTTTGCTTGAGCCAACCCAAATTTGAAAAAAAAAATCTGCTACAATTTGTTGTTTACTATTATTATATTATTTTGTTATTGTTATGTTATTGGTTTGATGTCACTTTGCTATTATTTTGCTACTATTTTATTATTATTATTATTTGAATATTGTATAACTCTTGTTTTATTGTTAATTTTACTATTATTTTAGAGGCAGTCACTTCTTAAGTTGTAACCATGTTAGTGTTATTTAAGTATAAATACTTTTTTAATATGTATTTTCTATTTGTTGGTGTGTGAGAATGTCTCTTATTTTGATTAATGTTTATTTTGGTTGTTCTTCTCCCAATTAAACTTTAATTAATTTAGGGTTGTTGTAATCATATGTGCTACAAACTTCATTCTATAAATAGGTCCTAGTTACTCTAGGTTTTACACAACAAAAATTATTTAGACAGAGAGAATTTTGTTCCTTGTTTCGAAGAGTTTTTCTTGTGGAGCTTTGGGTTTTTCTTTTGATTCTCTCCAAATTTTGTACTATCATTTATTATAGTGAAATCTCCTTTTGCTCATGCTTTTTTATTCTTTTTTGAGGAGTTTTTTCACGTAAAATTTGTGTATTCAATCTTTTCGATTATTTTTTTATTCACTTTGTTAATTGTTTAATTGAGTTTATCCCCTACAAACTGGTATCAAAGCTAGTTTGATTTTCACAATCAACTTGTACAGATATGGCAGCGTCAATGTACAGATATGGCAGCGTCAAGTTTCTATACTGAGAATTTCAACAGAATTGCACATTTCAGTTTGTGTTGTAAGTTCGAATGACGGCAATATTAGTTCAGAATGGTTCGAAAAAAATTGTTATAAGGAAGAAGCCCTAGATATGGATCAACCAAAATGGGAAGTGCTCAATGAAAATGGTCTATCCGCTATTTAATTATGCATCACGAATAATGTGTTACAGGAGCTTCTGGTGGAGAAAACAATATTTGCATTATAGAGGAAACTGAAAGCCTTATATATGACGAAATATCTGGCCAACAGATTAGTATTAAAACAACGTATCTACACATTCAGAATGGCTGAAGGTGAGTCCATTAGAACTAATATTAAAGAGTTTGTTACCCTTTTTAATGACTTAAAGAATCTTGAAATAGAGATTAGTGACGAGGATAAAGTTATGTTGTTGTTATGCTCTTTGCCCTATTCTTATAAAACTTTTGGAGAAACTTTGATTTATGAGAGAGATCATCTGTAACAGCCTAATTTTCAGCGGTGTCGGAACAGTGATTCGAGATCACTAAATCCGACAAATGAGTAGGAAATATTATTAATTTAGTAAGTATAAGTTAAATGTGAAGTTTGGAAAAATTTTGAAATAGTGAAATGTACAAAAAATATATATATTACAATAATTGGAATTGAAAACGATGTATCGAGACCTCGGGAATTTTATATTAAAAAATATATATATATATTATAAATATTTATGGCTTGTTAATAAGTTAGTATTAAAGTTTCGTCAAGAAATTTTAAAGTACTGATAGCTAATTGAACAAAAAGGACTAAATTGTATCAAATGTAAAATTATGGGAAATGATTAAATAGCTTAAATGATAAAAGAAAAAGGGTTTAAAAGGCAAATAGACCCAATGTATAATTGGGCTGGACGGCAAGATCATGAAATCACCAAGAAAATAAGGGCAAAATTGAAAAATTGCAAAATTTACTTAATAAAGCTAGGACTAAAGTGGAATTATCTAGATTTCTCTTTATTTTTCTGCATTCTCATCAGCAAAAATACCATGGAAGAGTTCCCTTAAGCTGGTTTTTCATATTTTTACTGCAAGTAAGTTCAATTCTTGATTATTTCTTGAAATTTTTGTGTTTTTTGTGACTTTTACAACTAGGTCCATTTGTTGAATTCATTAGTTCTTGATTCTATGAAAGAAATTGAAAGTTTCTATGAATATGTGCTGGAAGTATATGATGATTTGACATAGAATTAGAGCTTTAAATTGTTTATATGCTGATTTTATTGAAAGAATTGAATAGAAAGTGAATGTTTGGGACCTAAATTGCAAAAGAGTTTGAAGTTAGAGTTTTATGTGGAAATTCTGAATTTCAATAGTTATGAAATAACTTATAATGTCTAGGAAAAGTATTAATTGATAAAATTAGTTTAATTGAGGGGTTAATTAAGTAAGGACTAAATTGTATGAACTGTGAAATTTGGGGCAAAATGAAAATCAACATTTTGCACTAAAAACAGTTTTGGACAGCAGCAATAGTCTAACTTTGAAAAATCTCCAAAAATTGTAGAAATCTAATTAGAGGATGAATAAAATATGAAATTAAAGCTTATTGAATCTAGTTTCTTATAGAAGAAACAGTGTAAGCAATGAAATTGTAAATCATGAGATATAATAAGTTTTTGTGAGACAATGTCAGAATGATTTCGGGTTCCCCTGTTCTGACTTTGGAAAATCATAAAAAATTGCAGAAAAATAATTAAGGGATTAAATTTATATGTTTAAAATCCTTAAAGAGTCTATTTTCAATAGAAATAATTGGTAACATCATCTGAATCTCATAAGATAAGATAATTAGTTCTTAGTGAAGAAGGGTCGGAACTGTCAGATAGCAAAACAGGGGAAAATTTAAAGAATAAACTGTACTTATTGGATAAACCAAAAATTCTGAAAATTTTATGGTAATAAGATAAGTAAGTCTAGTTTCAGGAAAAATTAGCGGATCTTAATTTCGAGTTTTGTAGCTTAAGATATAAATAATTTAGTGACTATGACGCAAATGGACAGTTTTGAATATACATAAGTAAATAGTGAAATTATTGATAATGTTACTTGTTGCATGTTATATAAATTAAGGATGTGGAATGGAGAGGAGGAGGAGGAAAATATGTATGAATATTCAGCTAGCATAGCTAATTTGCATATTTTAGGCTCAGGGACTAAATTGAATAAAAGTAAAACTTTATGGGTAATTTTGTAAAAATGTCAGAAATGACCAAATTGCATGAAATGGATTATTTTATTATTTAAATTACAAAATTGAATGAAATTATTAATTTAGCTCAAGATCAGGGAAAAACATGTTTTAAGGATTAAATTGAAAAGTGTTGAAATTATGAAAAATTCTGACATTTTATAGAATTCATAGGTTGTTATCAATTTGTGTGAGAATAACGGCTGGAAATAAGGAGTAAATTGCAATAATTTTATTTTATTTTAACCTAAGGATGAAATCATCATTAATTAAAAGTTTAGGGGTAAAATGATAATTTTGTTTAGAGCATTAGTTGAATGTATTATAACATGAAATAAATGAAAACGACGATCAAATTTCTTTATAAAGATCCGGATGACTTGAATACGAGACTTGAACGTGGAAAAGAAAAGATATCGGATTAATGAAATATCTGATAAATGAATCGGTAACTCTGGTAATGCTCCGTAACTCTATTCCGGTGACGGATTCGGGTTAGGGGCGTTACATCATCTCTTGTTCGAGGATGTGAAGAGGAATCTTCTGAGTAAGGATAAACTCGACAATGAGTTAGGCCCAAATAAAAAATCAGACGACAAGCCTCAGTTCTAATTGCAAGAGGCAGACAACAAGGCGGAAAGACAAATTGAAATAGGTTTAAAGTAAGGTCCAAATTTGAAAATTGTAACAAATATTATGGTTATTGTAAAAAGGTGGGCCATGTCAAGGTAGAACGTTGGAAACTTCAAAATAAAATCAAAAGGGATGCCAAAAACGATGAGAAAGATAAGCAGAAAGTCGAAATTGATGATGCTAGTGTAGCCAAAGACAGAGGTGATTATTTATTGTTTGGTGTTAATGAGTGAAATCTTTTATCTTACTTCCGAATGGATCTTAGATTTAGAGTGCTCCTATCACATGTGTCCCAATAGAGAATTATTCTCCACGTACAATTTAGTTGAATATGGAGTAATGTTGATGAGGAATACTCTCTATGTAAAAAATTCAGAATCGGAACAGTATAAATTAGGATGCACAACGAAATTATTCGGACACTATTAGATGTCAAGTATGTTCCTAATTCAAAGAAAAATCTTATCTCATTTAGAATTTTGGTTCTAACGGTTGCAGGATAGTCATTGAGTCATATGGCTTAAAAGTTTCTATTGGGATTCTTGTTGTGATGAGAAGACAGAAAAATGGCAGCCTATACGTTCTGCAAGGGTCAACAATTACTGGTGTGACTACGATTACCAAAGAAAAGCTAAAATCGTCACCATGTCACGACAAAAATCAACTTGACGTCGCGACGACATGATGTGACTTTCTCTCTATCGATTTTGATTCAACCAAACTTTGACATATGCAATTGGGTCATATGAGTGAGAAAGATATGATGTGAACTAAAGGTCTTCTCAAAGACACTAGAGTGGATAAGTTAGGTTTCTATGAGCACTGCATTATAAGGAAACAAACCCGAGTCAATTTTGATTCAGTAGTGCACAGAACTAAAGGGACTTTAGATTATATTCATTTCAGTTTATGGGGGGTCCATCTTCTAACATCTCAAAATGCGATAATAAATATTTCCTAACTTTCATTAATGATTACTCCAAAAAAGTTTGGTTTTATTTCTTAAAACAGAAAAATGAAATCTTCGAAATCTTTAAACAGTGGAAGACATTGTTAGAAAAATAAGCCGAAAAATTTGTGAAGCGGTTGAGAACGAATATTGGTCTTAAGTTCTATTCGTCAAAGTTTAATGATTTCTGCAAATAGGAAAGAATTGAAAGACATTGAACTATTGCTAGAACTCCACAGCAGAATGGAGTTGTAGAAAGAATGAACAGAACCTTACTAGAAAAGACTCGATGCATGCTTTCTAATGCAGTCTTAGAGAATGAATTTTGGGCTGAAGTCGTAAACCTGACAAGTTATTTGGTAAATTGATCTCCTCATCAAGAATTGAATAGTAAAGTTTCAGAGGAAATATGGTCAGGTAATCCTCCCAATTAATCTAATCTTAGAATTTTCGATTGTCCTGCTTATGCTAAAGTTAGCCATGGAAAGCTCGAATCAAGGTTTGCTAAATGCATCTTTATGGAATACTCTGCCAGTAGAAAGGTTTTAAGTTGTGGTGTTTGGAATATGACAAATTAATTGTTAGTACAAATGTTACGTTTGATGAATTTTCCATGTTTCGAGTACAAATGTTACGTTTGATGAATCTTCCATGTTTCGATAAAAAATGAGACTTTTACTTTTAAAGACATAACAAATCAGAGTGTCTCGATCAAGGTGGATGTAACAGCTCGATTTTGGGTCCACTCGAAATAGTGGTCTCGGGACCACAAATCCAAAGTCAGAGAAATTATTTTATTATTATTTTGATATTATAGCATGTTTTTAAGAGTGCATGAAAAATTTGGTGAAGTAATTTTAGCATTTGTGAGCTTAATTGCGTAAAATGACTAAATCGCAAAAAGTGCAAATGTCCTAATTTGATAGCTAAAAGTGTGAAATAGATAGAGAATAAAATTTGGCGGGTCTTTAAAGGGCAAGGCCAGCCATGAGACAAGGAAGAGTAAATGGTCAAAATATTAGGTAAGTGATGACATATTAGGTGATAAAATAATATCCTAAGTGTCTAGCCTTCATCTTTTTCACCTATTCTTTCTTATTAACCGAAAATATCATCCAAGAGAAGATTTTTGAAGCTTGAAATTTTCAGCAGTCTATCATCTCTAGAAGTAAGTGATTTTCATACCCCTTGTTGATGATTTTTGCATTCTTAAGACCCTTGAACCATGAGCTTTCAAATGAGGGTACTATTTTGCAAAATGATTAAGAGTTTAAGGTTTTCACATGAAAATATTTGTAATTTTTGCTGAGTTTTTATGGAAGAAAATGAGTCTTGGGTGTATTATAAACAAGTTTTGTGAAAGGTGTTAGCATGAAAACACCTAAAAGGACTATTTTGCATAAGTTGTAAAATAGATTATAAATGTGTGATATAGTGAGAATTTGGAGTTGCTATAAGAGTAGAAAGGGTTTGGCTAGGCTTAATATGTGAAGAAATTCGATAAAAATTGATTTTCGGGCTTAGGGGTAAAATGGTTATTTTACAAAAGTCTAGGGGCAAATTGATCATTTTGCCCAACTATGAATTGATGAGTGCCTATGTTGATAAAGTGATTAAATAAGTGTATTTTTTTATTATAGATCAAGAAATACCGAATCCGAACCTAGACTAGGGGAAAGCCAAGCAAATTGACTAGTCGCCACATTTTGTAATCCGAGGTAAGTTGTATGTAAATAGTACAAATACATTAATAATATGTGTAGTTGAATTGCATTGAAATTATTATAGCATAAATTGCTTGATTGTGGAAATGAGAAAATGTGATGAGAATAGAGATAGTAGAATTCTCGGTTGAACCTTAGGAAATAAATCGAATATTCATGCCATGACGTTTGGGTCACTTGTGTGAGCTAGTATAAGATGTGTCTGTGACATGCATCGGTCACATTATGTGAGCCAGTGTAAGACCATGTTTGGGACATAGCATCGACATTAAGACGAGTGCTAGTGTAAGATATGTCTAGGACATGCATCGGCCTCGAGATGTGTCAGTGTAAGACCATGTCTCGGCACAAATATGCTAGAACTTGTGTAAGACTATGTCTGGGACATGACATCAACACCTGACTCCATGTTTAAGGCTAAATGAATATCCGATAATGTTTCAAATGGTTCAACGATGAAAGTATGATTTCAAGATAACAAAGAAAATATAACCGTGTTGTGAGTGGTGCAGGTAACTATATGGTAAGTATGAAATGTGAGTTCGATATATGCTATATGAGGTGTATTGAATATCGATGAGTAAGTTTTGCTTATGCCACTTGTGTATTATGATATTTGTTGATGAATGGTAAAATTATATTATTTATTTATTTATGTGCAACTTACTAAGCTTTATGCTTACTCCCTCTCATTTTTCATTTTCAAGGACCAAAGGAAGTCAAAGATATCGATCATACTATCAATCGAAGTATTCGGTATAGTTTGATTTATATTTTTGAATATGGCATGTATAGGGCTTAGACTTTACTATTTTTGTGTCATTGAGAACTGGCCAAATGTGTTGGCTTGGATTGGAAACCCTTCATTCTGTATTAAGCCTTGAATGATGACAAATATTCATTTTGATTTATATGCAAATGAAGTTACTCTTATGAATGAGTAATTGCTTAATCGATATGTAGTCTATTATGGATGATTGGTTTAAATAAGTTATTCTTGTATTGGTTTGGTTGCTTTTGTGTAGCTTGTGTAAGTAAGGGTGGCAAAGAGGCTTGGTAAATAGCCTTATATTGTCCATACGGGTAGACACACGGGCATGTGGCTAGGCCGTGTGTGACACACAGTCTGCCTTATGGACGTATGGTCTGGCCGTGTATCCCCTGCACGTAAAATTTTTAAGTCAGTATACATGATAGTAAACACACAGGTAGAGACACGGTCGTGTGTCTCAGCTGTGTGATAGACATGGCCTAGCACACAGGCGTGTGCCTTGGTGGTGTAACATTTTGGGGATGTTGACATCAGAAACAAAATGTCCATATTTTTGCACATGGTCTAGGGCACGGGCGTGTCATGGCCTTGTGAAGGACACGGGCCAGGGACACGGGCCTGTGCCAGGCCGTGTGAAAACCCCTGTGGGTGTGCATTTAAAATTAATTCCACACGGGTAGAGGACACGGGCGTGTCCCTGCATTGCTTAGGTCGTGTGAGTCACACAGGCCAATAGCCCGACCATATCGAATTGGTCACACGAGCGTGTTGCCCTTCCACACGGGCGTGTACCCTGTTTCAAAGTCAAAATTTTTTTATAGATGGTTTAAGGACTCGGGTTGATCCCGAATAGTATCCAATGGTTGATTTAGGGCTCGTAGGCCCATAATAAGAAGTTTAAAGTAAAAATTGAAAATATTCTAAAATGGGACCAAGTCTTGGTGACTTGGGGAACGTTTGTGTGCATGAGATCGAGTTAGGTAGTGCCTCGTATTCCGTTCCTGCGTGGGTTACGGGTATGGGGTGTTACAGTGGAGTCAAAAGACAAAATAAGGGGTGATGTCCCAATGAGCAAATGCCTAACATCACAATGATGCGACAAACTGAGGTATTGTCCCGACGAAGAGTCATACAATGTCGCGATGACATATCAAAATTCTAATTCCTGTAAGATTAAAACTGGTTCGAATCTGTTTGGGGCTCCATCCGACCTTAAGGTAGTCTCATTATCTCAGTTAACTAATTATAAGTTGACTCATGACAGGAAAATTCAAGAAATTCAACCACCACAGAAATATTGTGAAGGAAACCTAGTGGCTTATGCTCTAAGTGTTGTCGAAAGCATTGATTCAATCAATCTTTTGTATTATTATGAGGCAGTTCAAGCCTCTGATTCTAGCAAATGGCTCGTTGCAATGGAAGAATAGATAAAATCACTTCAAAAGAATAAGAATTGGAGACTAGTTAAACCACCATCAGTAAAAGATTTCTTGGTTGCAAATGGGTGTTTAAAAAGAAGGAAGGTTCGGGTCCTAACCGCACTAGGTAGGCAAGACTTGTTGCAAAGGGCTACAATCAAAGGGAGGGAGTTGATGTTCATGATGTTTTCTCTCCTGTAGTGAAACATACGTCCATTCGGATGCTTTTGGTCATTGTTGCATCAAATAGTCTTAACTTAGAATAGTTATATGTAAAGTCTTACAAAAGTTTTTGTACGGTTTGAAACAATCTCCTCGGCAGTGGTATAAAATGTTTGACTCCTTCATGTTGAGTATTGTTTTTTCATGAAGTAATTATGATAGTTGTGTTTATCTACAATGTTTTGATGATGGTTCTTTTATATATTTGTTGCTTTATGTTGATGATATGTTAATTACGGCAAAGAATCCATTTGAAATTGATCATCTTAAAACCATGTTTAACTCTAAGTTCGAGATTAAGGATTTAGGTGCAACAAAGAAAATTTTGTGGATGAAAATTTTGAGAGATAAACATTCCGAGAAATTGTTTTATCGCAATAAAGGTACATCAAGAATATTCTTAAGCGATTTGAGATGCAAGATGCAAAAGGGGTAAGTACTCTTTTAGCTACACATTCTAAACTCTGAATTTCAGATTCCCCACAAAATGAAGAAGATGAAAGGTACATGTCAAAAGTACCTTATTCAAGCGAAGTTAGAAGTTTGATGTATGCAATGGTATACACTCGTCCTTGTAAACCCCCAAACACGACCTAAATATTATGGCCACATTTCGGAAGCTACAACAATCACGAAGAAAAGATTTTCAAATACTTGTTTAAATCATTTTTCCGAAAAACATTGTTTGAATTTAATAGAAAAATCGTCAACGAAAAATCTTTAATAAAATATACTTAATTCAAACAAATTCTTGTAGTATTTCAAGTTATTATTATTTTGATAGATTTAATAATAAAACTTGTCTTACAAATTTTAAAATGTTACTTTGTAAAAATTCTATTTTTTCAAAAATTTACAACGGATTAAATATAACTATGAAATCTATTTATTACAAATTATTTTTATTTGATAAAAACAATTTATATAATAAAAACCAGTGATTTAAAACATTTAAAATCCAATGTTTATACATGTATTGTAGCTAACATATCAAAGTACTCAAAACATAATTAAAACAATCTAAAGTCCAAAGCAATCCTAAAAAGAATTTTTAAATACTTTAATTTAATTAAATCCGAGAATCTTCTCTAAATGTTGCATCCAAATCCTATCCACGAGGGTTATCTAAAAAGTTTAAGAAAACTAAAGGAGTGAGCTAATAAGCTCAGTGTGAGTTTTATATAAAGCTTGTTAACATAATTATAATACACTGAATAAAAATACCACATCATAATAATCAGTTATGTAGACGTTTATGAGCATGATTATGATAATGCAATATTTTATAAAAAAAACATATATGCAGATTTTTCCAAAATTTCCTACCTATCTCTGCTACACACTAATTAGAGTTCCCCAGAACTCATCCATCCAAAACACACCAACATATATATGTGTGGACAAAGTCACCAGAATTGCAAACAAACTGTGAGGACGAATGTGTGGTAAAACTACCAAATAATGTAGATTATTAAACTATCAAATCTTCTTCATTACCTTATAGTCCTAACCCCATGAAATATGACAAGGTAGACAAACTCAATATTAAAGCGGTAAGCATGTTAAACATGCACATATACAAATCAGAAATCAATAGTCATGGTAATCCATGCTTTATAAAACGATCATTTCAAATTTTCAATGTGAATTTATCATAATATACAAATATGCCATGATGTTACATACCATGAGAATTAGAACAAAACCACATATTAGCAATTGATAGCATAACACATCAAATATATTTAAGTTAAAAAACATAACACATTACTCGAATTGCCCCAACCGTTAAAAAGAATCTATTAACCAATCGCTTTGTGACACATAACTATTTTAACTAAAAAAATCCAAAAAAGGTTAAAAATTATTTCCTTTTAACTTTAAAAAAAATATTCATATATTTTGTTATTCACTTAAGAATTCTAGTAATGGAAATTCAAAAACACGTTAAAAACCTCATCCAAACCCAATTTTCGACTACAAAACCCATATTATTGCAAGCTTCTTTTCCTTTTAAACCTCAATTTTGATCCCTTTCTCACTCCCAATTGAAAATTTATGTATTATTTTTCTTAAAAATAACTTTCTCCGCTCTTTTCTATATACTTTATATAAAATAGTTAATGCTAGGTAAACTTTTATGTTGGGGATAAACCCGTGTAAACAACGAATAAGAAAAATAACGAAGAAATTGAAAAGATCGAACACAATTTTTACGTGGAAAAACCTTCCGAAGAGGATAAAAAACCACGAGCAAAGATATTCACTAAATAGACAAAAAATGAAGACTACAAAAATAGAGATAAAAACTAAATCCTGGAACTAGAAAATATGAACCCTCAAAACTTGACCATAAAATTCCTCGAAAGCTTGTAAAAGCTAATAATTAAATGTGTTATGGGTTAAACTTTTTAGAGCAGAGAATGACCTATTTATAGGCTAAATTCGTAGGTTAACTAATCTTAAAATAATCTACACTAATCAGAGTTCAACTGGGATAAATAATCAAAATTTGTTTGGAAGAAAAAAACCAATGAAAATTGCTTGACACGTTGCGACGTCCCTTATCATGTCGTCGCGGCGTCGTTTATGCTTCTCTCTTGTTTCGTCGCCGCATTGTCGTGATGTCGCATGGCTCCTTGTCGCGATGTCTTTCTCTATTTGTGTCTTAATTTGATCGAAATGCGATACATACTTCACATTTTATAATGAAAAAAAATAGATAAAGCATGAAATTCAAATATAAAGAAAAAATTGGTAGAAAAAATGATAAGAAGACTGCAAAAAAAAAGTGCATCAAAAGACAAGAAAGGATAATAGAAGAAAGAGTGTAAAAAAGTTGAATAGTTTTAATTTGATTGTTCGCATCGAATCTCAAGAAAAAATCTTTCATGATCCATTCCGGAATTGGATAGAGAATAGTTGGGATATTCCATTCCACTGGGAGGGAGAGGCGAGGGTGACATCAGAAATAGGATCGTCGAACGGATAGCAGCATCGCATTGAGAATTGACTCGTTGGATTAACCACTTAGACGGCTACGACTGCACAACGACTATAAAGGTGACTAAGGATAACACCCTTGTTTCTAGCCAGCTCCTCTAGTTGAAAGAGAATCCCCATTTCCTTATCTATCGTCAACTGACTTATGAGCTAACCTTGTTAGCCTCCTATTCATAGTATCTACTCTAGTGTTTACTTGTGATGCTTACCTTAAATTACCTACGGTAATTTACTGAGTTATAACAATTTTTTACTTGTAAACCTACGGTAATATAAGGAGTTATAACAATTATACTATAGTTTTGCCTGTCTCAGTAATTGGTAACACCTTATCATATTTTCAATTTCCTTGGATGCTGTTATAGCTGCTTTCGTTCTTTCTTTCATTCCTATCTTACTTAAGTGCTTCCATGGCGAGCGAATAAGATACTTTCTATATCGATAGAAAAAATAGGTATGATCCATAGGCTCTCATATGGCTTTAATAAGAAAAGTATAAGTCTTGTAATAGGGATGACTTTTAGAGACCTACTCAACGGGGATAACCTCCCGGGTAGAGAGAAAGGTAAACGGGAAAATGGGGAAACTATACTTATGTCATTCCTGAGTGAATATTCTTTATATAAAATAAAAGGTCACCCATAAGAATTGTTCTTGCCGGACCGTAGTCCCCATCAATCAAAGTCTACGTTGGCCTATTCCAATCCTTTCTCCCATCTCCCTTGAGAAAAACTATTCCCTACTTTCGCTTACGTTGGTTTGGCCTACGAGTGGTTCTTCTCAGCCTCCTTACGCGTTGCGTTGGTTTGTTAGTTACACTACTTGTGGAGTTTTTTAGATTCCATAAGCAAGTTGAAGATGTTATATGTGTCTTGTTAAAAGAAAAAATTGTCAAAATTTTGGTTTTCTAGTCGAAAATTGGATTTGAATGAGTTTTTCAACGAGTTCTTGAATTTTCTATTACGTCCTTTGGTGTAGGAAAAATATATGGATAGTGTTACAAAATGGTTGATTAAAAAAATCTTTTGTTTTGGTGAATTATAATAACGGGGTAAAGCCTTGAACAACAAATGTAACTAGCACAACTCGAACCCAGGTCACACCTAAGTCGGTGAATACTCTTAACCATCAGGTATCACATAAGATTCAAAAAGCTTTTTTAATAGATGGATAATTCAAATAATAGAGTATCACTTAAGTACTATATTGGGAATTATCCATATTTATGGAAAATCAAAGATATGGGTATCAAATAATAGAAAGTCAAAGATATGGGTATCAAATATTGGAAAGTCAAAGATATGGGTATCAAATATTGGAAAGTCAAAGATATGGGTATCGAGATATTGGCATAATAAAATCTGAATATTTGCAATATATGGTCCCTAATTGTAAAGTGACTTTGCAAGTTGATCCCTGAACCTCAACTATAAATAGGCATAACCATCTCTCATTCTGTATCTCAAACTTGCCATTCTCTACTTAAGGCATTGTTTTCTCTCTCTCTCTTTGTAAATTCTTACTTGTATTTTGGAGTGAAATATATTTGGTAGTGCCCGAGGACGTAGGCAAAATTTGCTGAACCTCGTTAAATTCTTGTGTTCTTTATTGTATTATTCTGCATGAATTGTGTGTGTGTGATTGTAGTGATTTATTGTGCTATTAAATTACGATTGAGGGATATTCTGGCTAGGAAAGACCTGGTACTTAAGCGATCCTTGTGATCCACCTCTCTTTCATGGGAATTGAACTTAGTGTGATTTTTTAGTACAATAATTTTACTCTTTTACACGCTTCCGCACAACAATTGGTATCAGAGCTAGATTCGTACTTGGTGAATACGATCGTTCACGGCACTGTTCACGTACTGTAGTTGGGATTGAGGAGAAAAAAATATAAAAGTCATCGTCAAAGACTACTGTGACCAATGCGAAATTTGAAGTAGAGAAATTTGATGGTACCAATAATTTTGGTATGTGGCAATGTGAGATCCTGGATGTCTTATGTCAGCAAGAGCTGGATATAGCCTTTGAAGAAAAACCTGACAAGATGGATGACAAGGAGTGGGCCAAGATCAATAGACAGGCATGTGGAACAATTCGCCTATGTTTGGCCAAAGAGCAGAAGTACTCTGTCATGAGGGAGACATCAGCGAAGAAGTTGTGGGATACACTGGAAGAAAAGTTTCTAACAAAAAGTCTTGAAAATAGGCTTTATATGAAAAAGAAACTTTATCGATTCATATATGCACCCGGTATGTCGATGAATGACCATGTGAACTCATTTAATAAAATTTTAGCAGACTTGCTAAATTTGGATGAGAAATTTGAAGATGAAGACAAGGCATTACTGTGTTGAATTCTCTTCCTGATGAATATGATCATCTTACCACCACAGTGCTTCATGGGAAGGATACAATCACATTTGATGCAGTCTGTAGTGCGTTGTATAGATCTGAGACTCGAAAGAAAGATAAAAAAGATCATAGAGATACAACTACAGAAGTCTTAACAGTAAGAAGTCGTTCGCGCAGCAACAAATCTGGTAGAAGGAGTAAGTCCAAAGGGAGACCTGCCAAAGATGAATGTGCTTTTTGTCGTGAGAAAGGGCATTGGAAAAAGAATTGTCCTAAGTTACAAAAGGGTAAAGCTATTTCTGATGCATGTGTAGCGGAACATGATGAGGAGTCAGACTTTAGCTTGGTTGGCATGGCAATGGCATGTCATACAGATGAGTGGATTTGGATTCGGGATGTACTTACCATATGTGTCTTAATAAGGACTGGTTTTCTAGTCTTAAAGAACTAGAAGGTGGAGTTGTTTTTATGGGCAATGATAGCGCTTGTAAGACAATGGGAGTAGGTACAATCCAATTGAAGAATCATGACGGCTCAATTCAAGTCTTGACAGATGTTCGCTACATACTTAGCTTGAAGAAAAATCTTATCTCATTAGGGGTCCTAGAATCTAAAGGGCTCACAATCACTTTGAGAGATGGATTACTAAAGGTAGTAGCTGGGGTATTGACGGTGATGAAAGGCACAAGAAGGAATAATCTGTACTATTTAAATGGAAGTACAGTTATTGGATCAACATCAACAGCTTTTACGAAAGATGCAGATTCAGAGGCTACTAGGTTATGGCATATGCGATTGGGACATGCTGGTGAAAAAGCTTTGCAGAGTTTGGCGAAGCAAGGCTTGTTGAAAGGTGCAAATTCTTGCAAATTGGAATTCTGTGAACATTGTGTTCTGGGCAAGCAGACGAGGATAAAATTTGGTTCAGCAATTCACAATACAAAAGAAATTCTGGACTACGTTCACAGTGATGTGTGGGGACCTACTAAAGTGGCTTCTTTGGGAGGTATGCACTATTTTGTTACTTTTGTTGATGATTATTCAAGAAAAGTATGGGTGTATCTAATGAAAAGGAAAAATGAAGTTTTGGATGTATTTCTGAAATGGAAGAAGATGGTGGAGACCCAGGTTGGTCGAAAAGTCAAACGACTTCGATCAGACAATGGTACTGAGTACAAGAATGATCCATTTCTACAAGTATGTCACGATGAAGGTATTGTACGACACTTCACTGTTCGAGATACACCACAACAGAATAGGGTGGCAGAACGTATGAATCGGACTATACTGGAGAAAGTTCGATGTATGTTGTCCAATGCTGGATTGGGCAAAGGATTTTGGGCTGAGGCAGTTACATATGCGTGCCATCTAATTAATCGGTTGCCATCAGCTGCAATAAATGGAAAAACTCCTATGGAGAGGTGGGCTGGTAAACCTGCTATTGATTATGATTCTTTACATATTTTTGGTTCCACTGCATATTATCATGTAAAAGAATCTAAGTTAGACCCAAGAGCAAAGAAAGCATTATTCATGGGTATAACTGGTGGAGTAAAAGGATACCGTCTCTGGTGTCCTGATACAAGGAAAATAATTTTCAATAGAGATGTGACTTTTGATGAATCAACCATGATGAAGAACAATGATTCACAAAAGGATAACACAACCAGTGGCACTTTGCAGCAGGTGGAGCTTGAAAAGGTTAATGATGATCCAGCTAATATTGAAGGAACAAATGATGAAGAAGTTTCGACCCAAGAACTTCTACAACAACATGATTCAATTGTATATAGAAGGCCAAGAAGAGAGATTCGTATGCCTGCTCGCTTTGATGATATGGTGGCCTATGCACTTCCAATTGCAGATGATGATGTTCCTTCTACTTACACAGAAGCAAGAAGTAACTCTGATAGTGTAAAGTGGAAGCAAGCTATGAATGAAGAAATGCAGTCTCTTCATAAAAATAGGACTTGGGAGTTGGTGACACTACCTAAAGGAAAGAAGGCAATTGGATGCAAATGGGTATATGCAAAGAAGGAAGGATTTCCTGATAAAAATGAAGTTCGATACAAGGCTAGATTGGTAGCAAAGGGTTACGCTCAGAAAGAAGGAATAGACTACAATGAAGTATTTTCTCCAATTGTGAAGCATTCGTCTATTCGGATTTTGCTAGCCTTGGTTGCGCAATATGATCTTGAACTAGTTCAGCTCGATGTGAAGACCGTATTTTTACACAGTGATTTGGAAGAGGAAATCTATATGACTCAGCCAGATGGATTCAAGGTTGCTGATAAAGAAAATTGGGTTTGCAAACTGACAAAGTCACTTTATGGATTGAAACAATCTCCAAGGCAGTGGTACAAGCGATTTGATCAGTTCATGAAAGGGCAAAGGTATACAAGAAGTAAATTTGATCATTACGTGTATTTTCAGAAGCTACAAGAAGGATTTTTCGTATACTTGCTCTTATATGTTGATGATATGTTGATAGCATCTAAGAGTAAAGTTGAAATTGAGAGATTGAAGACTCAACTCAACCTTGAGTTTGAGATGAAAGATCTAGGTGAAGCTAAGAAGATCCTTGGCATGGAAATATGTAGGGATAGAGCTCATGGCAGAGTTAGTTTATCTCAGAAGCAATATTTAAAGAAGATACTACAGAAGTTTGGCATGAATGAGCAGACTAAAGCTGTAAGTACCCCGTTGGCTTCTCATTTCAAGCTTTCTGCACAACTATCTCCTTCGACAAATACGGAACAAGAATACATGTTACAAGTTCCGTATTCTAATGCAGTAGGTAACTTGATGTATGCAATGGTGTGTACAAGACCCGACATTTCACAGGCAGTTAGTATAGTGAGCAGGTATATGCATAATCCTGGAAAAGGACATTGGCAAGCTGTGAAATGGATTCTACGGTATATTCATAAGACCATGGATATTGGATTACTGTTCAAGCAGGATACTACACTTGGTAAAGGTGTTGTTGGGTACGTTGATTCTGATTATGCCGGTGATTTGGACAAACGAAGATCAACCACTGGTTATGTGTTTACTCTTGCTGGAGGACCAATAAGTTGGAAGTCTACACTGCAGTCTACAGTTGCGTTGTCAACCACAGAAGCTGAATACATGGCTGTAACAGAGGCTGTAAAGGAAGCTATTTGGTTACAAGGTATGGTTAAAACCTTGGGATTGGTCCAGGAGCATATTAATGTGTATTGTGATAGTCAAAGTGCTATTCATTTAGCAAAGAATCAAGTCTATCATGCACGTACAAAGCATATCGATGTACGTTTCCACTTTGTGCGGGAAATTATTGATGAGGGGAAAATTCACCTTCAGAAGATTAAGACTGCAGATAATCCCGCAGATATGATGACCAAGGTGGTAACAACAATCAAGTTCGAACATTGTTTGAACTTGATCAATATTCTGCATGTTTAACAGTTGAAGAAGGCACTATCAAGTGTTGTTGACAAAGGCAGAGAGAATTGTGTGAAAATAAGATTACTCGAATCAAATCTTCAAGGTGGAGATTATTGGGAATTATCCATATTTATGGAAAATCAAAGATATGGGTATCAAATAATAGAAAGTCAAAGATATGGGTATCAAATATTGGAAAGTCAAAGATATGGGTATCGAGATATTAGCATAATAAAATCTGAATATTTGCAATATATGGTCCCTAATTGTAAAGTGACTTTGCAAGTTGATCCCTGAACCTCAACTATAAATAGGCATAACCATCTCTCATTTTGTATCTCAAACTTGCCATTCTCTACTTAAGGCATTGTTTTCTCTCTCTCTCTTTGTAAATTCTCACTTGTATTTTGGAGTGAAATATATTTGGTAGTGCCCGAGGACGTAGGCAAAATTTGCTGAACCTCGTTAAATTTTGTGTTCTTTATTGTATTATTCTGCATGAATTGTGTGTGATTGCAGTGATTTATTGTGCTATTAAATTACGATTGAGGGATATTCTGGCTAGGAAAGACCTGATACTTAAGCGATCCTTGTGATCCACCTCTCTTTCCTGGGAATTGAACTTAGTGTGATTTTTTAGTACAATAATTTTACTCTTTTACACGCTTCCGCACAACATACTATTTTGAGTAATGGAGTATAATTTAAATACTATTTATAAAAAAAAAAGAAACAGAAGTAGAATTTAAGAAAAATGAGTATAGTTTAAATATGATGCAAGCGAAATACAAACTTTCACCATAGTCGGGTAATACCGGGTCAGTGTGGCTGATAAGAGGATGCCCGTTGTCATCATATTCTTAAACTTATAACTTAAAAAGTACTGAAACATAAACGGTGGTGATTCACTGGTCACTCCCTTTTTTTTTTCTTTATTGGTCGACCAGTTGATTGCCGGCGCGTAATTCAAAACCCGTCGCCGTAAAATCATCGGCTTTAAGCTTCATCAAAGCAAGAAGCATCGAAGTGATCTCTTTGAGCCTGTTAAAGGAGCTAGGCATGTCTCTCGATGGCTTCCCTCCATTCATTTCAGCTCAGCTCCATTATCTCATCAATCACTTTCCCGACAAAATCAAGGTAATTCTGTCTAACCCTATACCCCCCCATATCTTCAAATTGCCCATTTCAATCAACGACATTAGTTCGATGAAGAGCTAGGGTTCCGTTTTAACAGTAACGAAAGTTTCAATTTCTCTTGTAATTTTGATTTGCAGGTTGAGCAAGTGTTGTCTGGTGGAAAAACCTACACCGGGGGCCTAGATCGATTTACATTGCTTATTCCATATTGCTTAGACTATATTAAATGTCTGTAAGATTTTTAATTGCAAAATGTAAGATTTATCAGTAAAACTGCTTTCTATTTAGATGATATTTTTGTTTACATTGATCCAGGGGATATTATATACAATGCGGAGTTCCCATTGGCTCCACCGGATATAATATTTGGACCTGAAGATGAAGATTTTCACCCATTACACATGACTGGCCGTGTAGGAGAGGGGGACTTGAAGTTTTGGAACATTTTGTCTGATTGGAACTATAAAGACCCGACAAGGCTACTAGCTTTAATTCAGGAATTGAGGTTAGGCTTGATGTTTACTGACACTTGCTATTGCAATGGAAATCAAAATCTTTTATGGTTGTGGGGGGAAAGATAGCCAAAATGTTCATGTTATTTTCTTGTTAAATAGGGACCGGTATATGGCCTACCAGAAGAAACGTGTTGGAGAAGTGGATGATGATAGGTTGACATTTGAGATTAGCACTATTTGTTCACGAGAGGTAATCTCTTGGCATTTGTGTTTGGTTTCTGATGGAGAATGTTTTGAAAATCCTGCTGTGTTGTTTTCTTAACCTGAATTGTGATTCTTTTATAGATATTAGTTGAGGTTAAAGTAACGAATGAGGAAATGTGCAAATTCAGAGACATTTCCTTTACCATTTTTCTCAATGTTTGTTTGTTTAATCACACGAAGTCTGTCCTTAAATGTTGACCATTTTCATGACACATTTAGCCGTAATATACGTCTTTATCCTTAATTTCCTTTCTGCATTTTGTGCATGTCTGTTTCCGTATGTATGAACTGAAAGATAAAAATTTGCCGTCATATAGTTGCATATTGAACTTTTTAGCCTCTTTAGACTCTGTTAAGTCATTGAGTCAATGAACAAAATTTTTAACCATAATTATTTGAATCTGAATGTATTCAAATTTGTCTACACATGTATTTAAACTTAGTTTACTGTTTTCCACTATTGAAGCTCTTTCATTTTATGAGATGCTTGTATCTGTAAACTGAACTAATTGGTTAGTGCCTTAACTCCTTTCTCTTTTCTGATTCCTTTACTGTGCTGCAGGGAATTGAGATGCAAATTAGTTCAGGTGCTGAAAAGGTATTCCTTTTATGGAATATGATCTTTGTAAGTAGATTATGTGTGCTTAAAACATAATTGGTTTTTAACTAAATCCATGGTGTATATGCCTTTGAATCTTAGCGTAGCCAGAAGAGGTCAAATTTGCTGTGCCTCTAATGGATATGAACATAAACAAAATGGTGCATGGGTGCCCCTGGAGACATCCACAAAAGATATACTTACAGGTACCTTTCCTTCTTTTCCCTCTCATTTATGTGTAATCTAATTCTTAAAAAGTAACTTGTATGTAATTTTATTGTTGTTAAAATTCTTTCTTCTCTTCTGTCCTCCATTTCTTCCCCACCTTGAATGAAGTTTGTAATATTGCAGGTAATATATCCCGTTGGAAAAAAGTATGCATCTACTCCTTCAGCACCTCGTCTGAAATTGATGTCAACTACTGAGCTGAGAGCTCTGTTTACAATCGAGGATGTCAAGCTTCCTTCATGGTTGGATGGAATGTGAGTTATGTAAATCATCCTGCATTTGTTGCATATCTTAAAAGATGGACACATCTTGTGCTGACAAACCTCTGTTGGTTTTTACCTTCTCATTTGAAGGTGCATGGCTGAATATCTTCCTCATCTAGAAGAATCTCTTCAGAAACAGGTTGGCTCCTTTTTGGTCATCTAGGTTTGCTTTCAGTTTGTGTAAGAGTAGGAGTGATCTGTAATTGTTCTCTAGGTCCTGGAAGCTGTTTCATTAATTGACATAAGAAGACACTTCATAGAGGCATTAGCCCCATTGTTTGGAAGACCTTTGGAAGCTGATCCGGTGTGCACTAGTCTTGCCATTTATCTTTTTATATGAAGCATTAGTTTATTTAACATTGATTGTTAGTTTCTCATTGCTTTCCTTGGCAGGTCTTTTGCAGAAAGGCAACATTTCTTGCTTCCTCTGGATCCTTTGTTTTCTTGGTACCATCAGATAATTGCTGATTCTACCATTTTCTGTTTAGACCAATGGAGGACTATTTCAATAAACATGATTAAGTTCTAGACTATGATTGCATTTGATTTTAGTGCAATAAGTTTTTGGATCAAACTTCTAGTACCCATATTTTTTTACTTAACTCGGTCTCTGCTAAAAGTCAACTTTTGATAGTACTGTTGTTGTAGGTGCACTTCCATATTTCAACTCTGTTTCCTAAGCAGCAGCCAGCTCTGATGTTCCAAAGTTCTCAGGTTATTCTATTAGCATTTCCTGATATGTTAAGCACTCGGGTTCTTGGGTTCAATATTTAGATCCCATTTTTAGACAGATTGATAAAAAGGTGTGATGTATCTGAAAGGATACATGGAAGATATTACCGAATAAGTTTAAGGACCAACTAGCTTTTATGATTCTGCTGAATATCAGTTTCTCTACTCGTTGGAGAACATGAACATTGATTGTCTATTGCAGCATATATCGCCACAAGGAATACCGAAAAAGTCACCTCTTCTAGCAGAATATCCATGGAGTCCGAGATGGGAAGCATCACAAATGGCAGAGCGGATATTGTGAGTTTCATTAGTCTTAGTAGATTCTCAATCATTTTCAGTGTGTTTTATTAACATGTATTGATTTCTTCAGCGATTTCTTGGCGGATGAGTCTCTGAACTTCAAACGGTTCTGTAATGAGTCTCAACCTCAACACTAGAACGATAAAGGGATGCTGAAGTTTGGTATGGGTTATGTTTTATTCATTCAAGTTGTCTAAAAAATGCTTAATGGGACATTTGGTAGTTTTCTTTTTAATACAATTTCGAAACTGGTGTCTTAAGTTGTAGAAAGGAAATGCAAAGATCTATCTTTCGCTTCTTAATGCTGATTCATACTTACCCCTTTTTATTATAGTCCAACACCAACTTAGATTTATGGACGTATTTACGTTAATTAATGTTCATAAACATGGATAAACAGCAAACACTAGAAGAGCAAGTGATCGAAATTATTTGCTGGCAGCTGAAGGTTTATAGTTTTAAGTCTCCATAATGACGTTACTTTTGTTAGTTTGTAATGTGATAAATAAATAAAAGCCAACAATATGAATGAAACTTTTCAATATTACTACTTTATTTTCAGATAAGTCATAATTAAATTAACTTTTAACCTATATCTAAGTTTTTAACTTTTAATTTAGGTTTAATTCTCAATTTTTCTTATTTTCTTACTTTGGTACTAAATTTTTTATGTCTTAATTTAGTACCTAAAGTATTAGTCACTTCTCAATTTGGTATTTAAAGTATGCCTTTGTTGTATTTTTGAAAATTGATAGCCAATCACAAAGTGTTACGCAACAGCTTTATGTAAAAAATGTATATACATTTAGAAAAATGAAAATAAATATATAAAAAATTCAGAAAATATATATATAATCTAAAAAATATATAAAAATAAAATTTACAAAAAAGCACAAATTAGTTGAAATCAATAATATTATTTAAAAAATGTAAAAAAATTGTAAAAATTTTAAAGAATTGTAAATAAAATATTTAAAAACAATTTTTTAAATTTTTTAAAAAAGTATTTAAATTTCAAGGTTTTTTTTCAATTACTTGAAATTTAATTACTTTTTTTTTATTTTTTTATAACAATTTTGAATTTGATATATTATTCTGACTTTTTAAATTTTAAAATTTACTTTAGAATTTTATAAAAAATACATTTTTATATATTATATATGATTTTTTTTTACATTTTTAATAAATATAATATATATAATATTAAAAAAATAATAAAAAGGGGCACATTGCGTGTTCTAATAGCATCACGTGGTAGGTTGATACTCGGTCAATGACTGATCAAAATCAACAGTGTTTTTAATATTTAAATATTAAACATTATAGTTTTCTATTTTTATTTTAAATAAATCTAATTATCACATGTCATTTTTTTCATTGGCTAAAATAAGTCATGTGACACTTTTTATTGGTTAAAGTGGCCTAACAAAAAATATTTAATGGATGTTATAAAATGGACTAAAAATAGAGGAAATTGATACTTTAAGTATCGAACTGAGATAAAAAAAATTTAAATACCGAAAAAATAGGAAAATGGATATACTTGAGAGACTAAAAAATGAATTTAGCCTTTAATTTTTGCCTAAATAAATTGTTAACAAGAAATAAGGGCCAAGTGTTTATGGAGGTGTGGAAAGCATATGTGGGCTTATTTAAATGAAGTTGTAAAGGGCAAGTGCTCTTTAAATATTTTAGCTAGTGGCCTGGCGATACCCTTTGGGTTTGATTTTGGACAAATATTCTGAGCTTTAAAAACTTCAACTAAAACCAAATCAAATAGTAATTGGTTTGATTCGTTTTAAAATTTTATATTATGTTAAGTTTTTTCACTAATTTAATATATAAAATATTTATTTTTATTTAGTAAAAATTAATTATAATATGATAAAAATACAACTCAACTTGGTTTGTATATTTTAATTTGAACCGAAAATCAAACTGAATGTATTTAAATAATCATTAAATCAAAATTAAATCAAATTTGATAAAATTGAACCAAAATCAAATACTATAGTTTAAATTGAATTTCGAATTTGTTTTGCTCTTCAAGTGTCCACATCATCAATTTTTTTTAATTTTAATTCTCACATCAACTATACAACATCAATTTGCTATGTTATCTAATATGTCATTAATTGCTATATTATCACTTAATGAATGCTAAGGGCTTCCATAGAAACTATAACTTTAAGGATTAGGGTCAGTTTAACATTACTTCTCAGTAATATTTTTGGGACAAAAAACACTTTTGAGGTAAAAGTATTATAACACCCCTAACTCATACCCATCAGAATAGGGTTTCAGAGCATTACAAAAAAAAAACGTAATCTAAATCATTCATTTTAAACATTTCAATAATCATAATATAATTCATCATTAAACATGCAATACATCCCTTATTCAAGCCTTTGAGGCCTTAAAATCATTTTAGAAATAATTTGGGACTAAATCAAGAATATTTGAAAAATTTAGAACAAAGTTAAAAAATTCAACTACAAGGGTCACATAGCTGTGTGGCCAGGTTGTGTGACTCACACGGCTGAGATATATGCCCGTGTCTCAGGCTGTGTGGACATTCGAAGTAGGGACACACGGCCGTGTCCAAACTCGTGTCCGTGCCCGTGTAACTCTCTAACTTGGGTTATACGGCCAAGCCACACGCCCGTGTGCCAGACCATGTAACTCTTGAAATGGCCTCGCATGCCCGTCTGCTAGCCGTGTGGACGTAAAATGTGCCTTAAACAACAAGTTTACCAATTCGTACTTGCTTGGGCATTAAGCAACTCAAAAACCATTTGTTTAACCTATTCAATACACGATCAAACACACTCAAAACATGCCAAAACAATCATCTTAAGTGCCTAACCAATGTAACCTCATTGGTACCACATTTATATCACCAATGCATCATTCAAATCAAAGTTTAAAACATACCAAAATCACTCCATTTAGCCTAGTTTATAACCACCTAAACATCAATATTAATTTCACATACACCTAACAATCTTAGGTTCAAATCAACATCCCTAATTTATGGCTTCAAACACAAACATATGCTTATATATATACCAAACCAACATTATACTTAAACTCAATTACATCACATATACCAAATTCATTAAAAACCAAACAAATCCTAGGTACATGCCATTACAAAAGGTAAACATCAACACATTTGAGATGGGAATCGTTGCTGGATGCTGAATCGGCGATCAAAAGAGAAGTACCTAACCTGCGCGCAGAAAACAAAATCGTACACTGAGTAAAACTCAGTGATATTTCTATAATCCAAACAATTAAAGACATAATGATACAAGAATGCTCAATTTGAATTGTATAATCACATTACTATCTAACAAACAATTGTAATTTATCACCATCTCAATTTCATGCAGAATACCACATTGTATCATGATTTGCTCAACTTCACAAATATTCTTCCATTAGTTGGTTTAACATATAACTCAATTAATATCACTTGCTATAAAAAATAGTTTTTCATAGATCATTCAACATTTCATTTTTAACAATGGCATAAACCAAATATATTCAATCCATGAGTACAGTACTCATATATATCATATATGATCACACATTTTCACCTTTCATATATCAATCCACTTTTCCATTTCCATTTCACATATTTTGCCATTTCAATATTGATTGTAGAGCTTTATTATTTAATTACCTTTATTAACACGACTTGGACTCGGACAGATACACGGATCCAACCAACACACCAGTTTGGCACCCAGTGCCTCATCGGATAAATTCGAAGTAATAATTGCGCCTAGCGCTATATAAATTGACACCCAGTGTCTCATCGGTTAAACTGAAGCAAATTGGCACCCAGTGCTTCATCGACTCGAAGACGAAGAAATCCCTAAACTCTTCTTATCCTATGACATGCCATCTATATCTGACTCAGCTCAGTACAGTTAATAGAGTTTCATTTCACTTTTCAAATACAATCAATATCCAATTCTCATATTTGCACATTATCACATTTACACATATATTCGTTTCAATTCAATAGTCAATACATTCATAATATATATATCAACTCAATCCATTTCAATCAACTATAATTTCAATTCAACATCAAAGTGCCAAAACACTCACCTCAACTACTTACCATATGCATTAAATCGAAATATAACAATTAGCAACTAGGTTCGAATTTATAGAAATACAAATTGTGGATTCCGAGCTATTCGACGTCGATTTTATCTTTCCCCTTTTTAATCGAGGATTTTGGTACGACGTTAGTTGCGGAATTAAAATAATTAAAATAAATTAATACTACACAATTCAATTCTACATCAAATATTTCAATTTTTACACAAAATTTGCTTAAATTCTAATTTAGTCTCTAAATCGAGACTAATTTTTATTCTTCACATTTAATCCTATATTTTATGCTAATTTCACTTTAAGGTAAAGTTAGCTCCCTATTTTTAATTAAACCCCTAAATTTCAAAATTTTCACAATTTAGTCCCTATTACTCAAAATTTACAATTTGTTTTACAATTTAATTCTTTTCCATTTCTAGCTTAAAAATCTATCAGTTTAATCCATAACACTCAAAAACTATTCAACATTATCAACATTTAAAATCTTAATCAATGCTAAAATTTCAACATGAGTTGGGTAGTACTTAACACCGAGATTCCAAAAATATAAAAATTATAAGAAAATGAACTAAATTGACTATCCAATTGAAGTTTGGAAACTTAGAAACCCTTAGGGTGCATTTCTTTCTCCTTTCTTCCTTTCTTTTCTTTCTCAAATCTTTGCATGCCTTTCTATTTCTATTTCTTTATTCTTTCTTTTATTATTATTATTACTTTTATTATTATTTTAATCTTTACACATATTAATTTCATTTTATAATATATAACACTTATATATATTAAACTATTATATATAATACCCCATTAATGCCGTCCACTACTTAATATAAAGGTATATTTACCACTTTAATCTCTCAATTAATTTTTAATATATAATTCAACTTTTACTCTATACGCGATTTAGTCCTTATACTATAATAATTCTTAATTCATGCAATTTCACTTAATTGAAATCTAATTAACTACACAACTAACTTTGTAAATATTTATCAAAAATATTTATGAGTCCGATTTACGGGAACGGAGTCCCAGGAATGCACTTTTCGACACCTCTGACTATCGGGTCGTTACAAGTATTGCTAAATAAGATGTTTTTGTTCTTTTTAAGAGTGCTTTTAGGATAAAAAATTCTTTGTAAAATCACTTTTTATGATAAAAAAATAAAAACAAAAAATATTAATTTTTGCTTAAAAGTGTTTTATGATCCAAAAATACTTGTGAGAAATAAGGCTAAACTAACCCTTAATTGATAGCTAACATTTTTTTTTATCAATACCTCAGCTACATGTACTTTTTCAACAGCTCAATTATTTGTTTATTTATTTTACAAGAACTTTTAATCTTCAAGCCTAAAAAAAACATACAAAATTTGAAGATAGAAAGGAAATAATTTATTTATTTTTGGTATTAATAATTGGAAAATTATTTTGTACACAATTTATGAAGTTTTTTAAATTTCAAGTTAAGGTATGAGATGTTTTCTATAGAGTATAGTAAAATTATTTAAAAAAATATATATATAAATAAATATGACACTTGTTACATCCTTAACCCGTTTGTGAAGTTTAAAAAAACTCCATAAGTTGTGTATCAAATAATTATTTTTAATAATTTGTTCATTTTAGATTCTTTTTAGAAAGAGTTAATCACACCATCCATTCCTAAACTATAACCTTCATTCAAAATTGGTACTCAAACTTTAAAATATTTTAATTACATCACCAAGCTATCGAGTTTATATTAATAAGGTTCTTTCATTACTAAAATCATTAATTCAATTGTTAAATAAGTTGTCAAATCTTATGTGTCATAATTTAAAATGAGAAGCTTAAAGAAAAAAAATATTGTAAAAATATTGATTTTGAGGTTTTTGAAGCTTTTACAAAAGCTTTATTGCTCACTCTTTTTATTATTATTTTATTTTACTTTATTTTTAGTGTTTTATTTTTAAAAATTATGCGATAACATTTTGTTTTTAAAAAAATTATTTTAAATTATGCCATACAAGACTTGACATGTCATTTAATGGTTAAAGTAACAATTTTAATAATTGAAGGACTGATTGATATAACATCAATAGCTTGAGGATGTAATTAGAATATTTTGAAGCTTGAGAGCTAATTTAGAATGATAGTCAAAGTTTTTGGATGTTTGATGCAATTAACTCTTAAAAGTATTTTAGCCATAAATTTACAAAATAGACTCTTTGACAGGTTAAAACATGCTCCAAGTCCTTATAAATTTCATACATTTGGAATTTAATCTTTCTTCTTTTTTAAAATTAAAAATTTAGAGTTAATTGTTAACACTATTAAAATTAATCTGTTAAATTTGTTAACGTAATATTTTAAAATAAAAAAAAATTATTTTGTAGTCATGTAACTAAAAAATGAAATTGTAATATACCTGAATTTAATAGAAAAACTTTAATAATAACAATTGATGCATTTTTAAATCCAATAATAGAGAGACTATATTCCAAAAAATAACAGCAAAAAGTTTAAATTGTAAACATACAAAAGGTAAAAATTCTTAAGCATATTTAAAAAAAAAAATCATACCAGATTTTAAGATAAAAAAATGAAATAATTTATTCATTTTAATTCTTATTTCGAAGTTGTAAGGGCGCTGTAATTATATAACGTTAAGGTGGGTAAAAAGTGAGGCTTCAATAAAAAATTACTTCTAAATTAGAAGTGTTTATGGGCCAAATCAGTTTCAATTAAAATTTTCGGCCCATTTGTTAGACTTGGGTTTGATCCGGCCCTAAAAAATGAGCCTAAAATTTTATTCAAATTTGGTCCAAATAAAAATGTTAAAGCCCAAGTCTAGTCTAGCCTGCCCGTATTAATTTTTATATTATTTTTATATAATTTTTAAATATATATAATACATCAAAACTACTAAAAATATTAAAATAAATATTTTCTAACAAATTAAAATAAATTTTAAAAAATATGTATACTTAAATAACATTAAGATAGATGCAACTTAATAAACAAATGCCTCTAAAATAATAATAAAATTAACAATAAAACAAGTGTTATACAATATGCAAACAATATTGTTTGCAATGTAATCACAATCAAAACAAAACGAAACAAGTCAGTATACTTCATATATTTTCGACAAAAAGACCAAAAGTAATCAACTAGCGGCTTGACTCTCTTATTTTGTTCCCCAATGGAGTTGCCAAGCTGCCAAGACCTTTTTTTTAAATCGAATTTTTTATTTTAAAAATAAAAAAAATGGGAGTCGCCACCAATCACTTTTAGGAGGTGTGATCGGGTTACCTCATAATTTGATCATTTTAATAAGAGGTTTAATTTATTAAAATAATGTTTTCCGGTCTACAAAAATATAGAAAACGGGTTCGGGAGTCGGTTACGCACGAGGAAGGATTAGCACATTCGTTATGCCCAAAATTGGTACCTAATTGATTACTTGATGTCTTTAGTGTCGAAAATTGAAAATTTGAAGAGATTTTAAAACACAATCCCTCTTTGCATAATGTTATTAAGATATGATTCAACTAAATTAAATTAAATGAAAAAAGCCTTATTTCAAGTTAATCGAGAAGAAAGACCATACCCCGTGAGTTAGGACACGGTACGTTGGATTCTCGAAAACTAAAATAATCGCCATTTGATCGCTATCTAAATCTTGGTTTTCGTTGTTTTAAATAGGATATTCGGTTTTAGGAAGATACCATACTCCGTAAGTTAAGAGAATAACTCTTCAAATTTCAAAAATAACAAATATTGCCTCGGTTTTGAATATTTTCTATGTGTTTGATAAAATGACAATATTTCTTAAAAATGATATACAATTAATTTATTTGGGCATAGTGTAAAAATGAATAAATATATTTTAACATGACAGCATAGTAATTAATGAAATAAAACCAAATAATGATGGGTAAAATAAAATGATATTAGAATGATAAATAAATAAATAAAATAAAAATACCATGCTAGCGAATAGTAATAATGCAACGTTAATTTGTAGTAACACGTATAATAATAATATGCATAATAAAATATGAAAGTATAATAATAATAGCAATAAATCATAATACCAATATGCATAATAAAATAATAAAAATAATGGTAATAATAATAAAATATAAAAATACAAAAAAAAAGAATATAAGTAATATAAATTCTAAATATTTAAGAAGGTAAAGAAAAATAAATAAATAAATAAATAAAAAGAAATAAAATGTACAATAAAAAGAAAATAAACCAATTTTAAATATTAAAAAAGTAAAGGAATAATAAATAAATAAACAAATAATAAATAAAATAATATATAAAAAATCTATAAAGGGGCAAAATTAAATAAATAAGGATTAAATCAAAATTGAAATGAAATTGAGAGCCTAAATTATAATAAAATAAATGCATAAATATAAGGAGGACTAAATCAAAACTTAAGTGGAATTTTGGGGGCCAAATCGGGATAAAATAAAAATGAAAGACTAAATTGTAGCGCATGAAAAAAAGAATAGGGCCTGTAAAGGAAAATATCTCTGTCCTCCTCATGCGCACTGTTTTAAAGGATAAAAATAAAAAAATTTAAATTAAATGGGATAAATTAAAAAAAACAAAAAAAGAAGGAAATATGACTCTATTGCAAGATGTGTAAAAAGCGAAAGGACCAAAAGCACAATTAGACCCCCTTAAAGCAAAACACGTGGATCCTGTGCGGACGGGTCAATTCGGTTCGGTTCAGCCTCAAAACGACGTTATTTTGGGGCCTTTCAAACTCCTCCAAAACGGCGTCATTTCGTTTGCCTATAAAAGCCAAAATTTTTCCCAAAAATTTCATTTTATCCCATTCAAAAAAAAAAGCTCTCCACTTCTATCTCAAAGCCCCCAGGTCCGGTCATCGGTCAACGAGTCGCCGCCGCGCTGGCTACTAGTCACCAGTGACGGCGCCGCCATCCACAGTGGCTGAAAAATCACCCGAACCCCCATTTTTTTATTTTTTCCTAGATCCCCTTTTTGTAGTTGAAATCACTCAAAATCAAAGCCAAAGTTCAAAAAAAGGAAAACCCTTTTGGTTTTCTTCTCTCCGACACAACCCTCGACGAATTCTTTTAGGGACTCGAAAGTCCTCTGCATCGGAACCCATCCACGACGTCAAAGAACCGAATGCTAGGTGAGTGTTTTTTATTATATATATATATAATATAATAGATTCAAAGAAAAAAGAAAAAGAATAAAAAAAATAACCTTTGAAGTTTTTTTGATTTTGTATTTGGATTGCTTTGTTTTGTGTTTTTTTGTTTCAATTTCTATTTCAAAAAACAATCCCCTTTTACAATCGATTTTTGTAGGCTTTTTATAGCCAAATTACAATATTATTTCTATTTTTCTCTACTGTTTGCGATTGTTTCTTTTGCATGTGGCTTCTTCTTTGCAGGTGGTGGTTGAGTTAACAGTAGGATTGGGGCAGTTGGCAGTGGTAGACCTTGGGCGACGAGAGAGGAGCGGCAGCTAGGGTTTTTGATTTTACTGAAAAAAGTTTAGGTTGTGGGCCATTTGGGCCATTAGGGTTTAAATTTTTTTGGGCTTTGTAATTTAAGTAATAGGTTTTGTTTATTTTTATTTTCATCTGTTTTTTTTGGGCTGATTGGTTTGGTTTGTTTGGGCCCGGACAAAATTAGGCTTCTACAGCTGTCCCTCTTTGCTCATTGTCGTGTAACGAGAATGAAGCAAAGACTTTAAGAAGGACAAATTTTGTTTGGTCTTACCAAATCTCGTCTTCTTTGGTGCTTCTCTTTTTCAAGTGGTTTCATCCTATCCCATTGCAATTTCATGGGTACAGGAATTGTTGCTTCGATCTACTCCACTGCAATTTCAGGGAGATAAGACTTGTAGCTTCAATCTGCTCCGCTGCAATTTCAGGGAGATGAGATTTGTATCTTCAATCTATTCCACTGCAACTTCAGGGAGATAAGATTTGGCTTGAATCTACTCCACTGCATCTTCAGGGAGATAAGATTTGTAACTTGTAGTTTTAATCTGTTCCACTGCAACTTCAGAGAAATAAGATTCACTATCTTTAATCTGTTCTACTGTAACTTTAGGGAGATAAGACTTGTAACTTCAACCTGCCCCACTGCAACTTCGTAGAGATAAAATTTGTTATCTTTGATTTGCTCCACTGCATCTTTAGGGAGATAAGATTTGTAACTTCAATATGCTCTACTGCAACTTTAGGGAGATAAGATTTGTAATTTGTAGCTTTAATCTATTCCACTGTAACTTTAGGGAAATAGGATTCGCTATCTTTAGTCTACTCCACCGCAACTTCAGGGAGATAAGACTTGTAACTTCCACATGCTCCACTGCAACTTTAAGGAGATAAGGTTTATAATTTGTATTTTTAATCTGTTCCACTACAACTTCAGGGAAATAAGATTTGCTATCTTTAGTTTACTCCACTACAACTTCAGGGAAATAAGATTTGCTATCTTTAGTTTACTCCACTGTAACTTCAGGGAGAAAAGACTTGTAACTTCAACCTTCTCCATTGCAACTTTAGGGAGATAAGGTTTATAGCTTTAATCTGTCCTACTGCAACTTCAGAGAGATAAGATTTGCTATCTTCAATCTTACTCCATTGCAACCCCCGGGAGATAAGACTTGTGGCTTCAATCTGCTCCACTGCAACTTCAGGGAGATAAGATTTGCCATTATGATTTCAATCCATCCCACTTTAACTTCAAGGGTATAGGATTTATGGTTTCTCTGATATATTCATTTTCTGGGAACATGACCTGTAGAATCCATTTGACGGGTCTATTTATGCCAAATAATTAGGATGTCATGATAATAATGAATCAAAATGTTCCTAATTAGACGTGTATGAATGATGTTTGCATGAATGCAAAATGTCATTTTTTTCGAGAATGACCCCCTTTTAATGTTTAGGTTGACTTTGCTCGTTGTTTATCAAGGTTCTATCACTGACGCATTACCCTGCCTTCTTGTTCAGCCAGTATCTTTGACAGAAAACCCGAAGAAATCAGCCAGTTTCTTTAACAGAAAACCCGAAGAAATAATCACAATTTAGATTATTCTTTCCCAAATATTTTCAACTTTTAAATTTGGTTAGTTCTGACTAGTGGTCCTGTTTTAGATCCTTGTACTATTTAGAAAACCTTTCAGAAAAATATGCAAAAAATCCTTTTACTTGAATATTATTAGTCCATTAATCGTTATTTTAATGAAAAATACTTGAAAAAGATTGTAACAGTGGACAAGATTAAAATTTATTGGGAGCAAGGCTCGAAATAAATAGATTAATCAAAAATAGCAGACGTTGCTAAAATACAAAATGAGTAAGATGAAATTAGGTGCCCCAAATATCGCAGCGTGAGCTTCTTTGCACAAACTTCTTAAGGACCGTTTTGAGCTTGATTTGTGTTTAGGAGATCTAGAGTACTTTGTTGATGCCCCAAGATATAACGTTCCTCCCTATTGTTAATTCTGAGGGGACAAGACTACCACATGCCTCATTTTCGATCAAAATTTGAGTTGCTCTTTCTTGGGTTTTCAACTTAAAACCCCTTTGGTCTCAAGACTCCCTTGTGGGTTTTCGCCTCGGCCTCTCATTTTTTTTAGGTGAAGTACCTCTTGATTGAGTCTGAATTCACAGGGTTATGTAGGCTTTTTCCATTGGTCAGAAACAACGCTTCTCCAGAAAAGACCTATTTTTTTCCACGTAAGGTCATTCCCAATTTGGCATCCACTTTCCTCTGAAGTCCTTTTGTATGGGAAGGATCTTTTTCAATACTAAGTCTCCCTCATAGAATTCTTTGGGGTGAACCTTTTTTGTCGTAAGCTCGTATCATTCTTTTTTAGTACATCTGACCATGACTGATAGCTTTTAACCTCTTTTCTTCAATTAAGTTCAACTGATTATATCGATATTGGACTCATTTTGCTTCATCTAACTTCAACTCTGACAAAACTTGGAGGGAAAGAATCTCGACTTTAATGGATAAAACTGCCTCCATTCAATAGACCAATGAGAAAGGTATTGCCCCAGTGGATGTTCGATAAGCTTAGAGGGCGAATGGTAACTTCTCATGCTAATATTTATAAGTCTCAGTCATTTTCCCTACAATCTTCTTAATGTTCTTATTGGCTGCCTCCACTGCACAGTTCATTTTTGGGTGATATAGTGACGAGTTGTAGTGTTTGATATTAAATTTACTGTAGACCTTCGCTATCGTACAGTTGTTCAAGTTCAATGCATTGTCAGATATGATCCCTTTTGGCATTCCATACCGATATATGATCTCTTTCTTTAAGAATTTGCTGATTTTCGACTTTGTAACATTGGCATATGAAGTGGTTTCTGCCCACTTGGTGAAGTAATTAATAACCACAAAGATGAATCGATACCTATTGGAAACTTTTGGCGATATTAACCCAATGATATCCATGCCCTACATAGAGAAAGGCCATGGAGAAGTCATGACATGAAGAGGCGAAGGAGGCGCATGAATTTTGTCTCCATAAATTTGGCACTTATGACATCTCTTGGCCATTGTAAAATCATTGGTGTGTGTTCCGCAGACACCTTCATGAACTTCTTCCAAGATTTTCTTAGCCTCGACAGCATCTACATATCTTAGTAACACTTGATCCTTTCTTTTTTTATATAGAATCTCCCCATCTACGGCATAGTCACTGGCTAGTCTTCTCAACGTCCTTTTATCATTCTCAGTTGCTTGGTCAGGGTATTCACAATTTTTCACAAATCACAGTATATCGTGGTACCAAGGGTGATCGTCCTTTTCTTCTTTCTTAATGTTGTAACAATGAGCCGGAGCCTTATAAATACTTATCTGGATAGGTTTTACATCCTTTTGTTTGTTTACTTTAATCATGGAAGCTAAAGTAGCCAAAGCATCAGCCATCCGATTTTCATCTCGAGGGAGGTAGCAGAATGTGATGTCATCAAACTCCTTAATTAACTCAAGAACCAACCTTCGATAATTGATTAATTTAGGGTCTTTCATCTCCCATTCACCTTTGAATTGATAGATCACTAATGTAGAATCCTTATTACTTCTAGTACTTTGATCTTGTGTTCTATGGCTGCATGGATACCTATGATGTTTGCTTCGTATTCTACCATATTATTCGTCCAGTCAAAATCCAATTTACTAGTAAAGGGATAATGATCTCCGTTTGGGTATACATGGACTGCCCCGATTCTGTTACCTACAGCGTTTGAAGCTCCGGCAAAGTTTAGCTTTGAAGGATAACCTTCTTAAGAGTTTTCTTCAATGGTTGTAACATACATCAGATCTTCATTCGAGAAATCAAAATTCAAAGGCTCGTAATCTTCTAGAGCTCTACTGGCTAGAAAATCTACTATTGCGCTCCCTTTTACTGCCTTCCAGTTCACACAGACTATATCAAATTTGGAAAGCAGAATTTGCCATCGGGCCATTCTTCCATTTAGAGCAGTTGACTTCATCATATACTTTAGAAGGTCTATTTTTTAGATTAGCTAAGTTGGATGGTACAACATGTATTATCTGAGTCACCGGGTTGTCTAGATCAAGGCGCAACACAACTTCTCAATTGGCGAATATCTTGCCTTACACTCAGTGGACTTCTTACTGAGGTAGTATATTATTCTTTCTTTTCTTCCTGACTCATCGTGTTGGCCAAACATGCATCCCATAGAATTACCAAATACTGCAAATACCGTATTAGTGGTTTATCTAGACTAAGTGGCATTAGCATTGGGGCATTGGACAGGTAATATTTGACCTTGTCGAAAGTTTTCTAACAATTCTTATCCTATACACCTGGATTGTGTTTCTTAAGGTGTTGGAATATGGGGTCACATTGCTCGGTCAGTTGTGAAATAAACCGAGCGATATAATTTAATTTCCCTAAGAAACCCCAGACCTCTTTTTGAATGAGCGGCGAAAGCAACTCCTACATAGCCTTGACTTTTTCGGGGTTGATCTCGATCCTCTTTTCGCTAACCAGGAATCCTAGTAATTTTCTGGACCTAGCCCCAAGGGTACATTTTGCTGGATTCAGCTTTAGTTAGAACTTTCTGAACCTCAAAAACAATTTCCTTAGGATTTGTATATTCTCTTCTTCTATTCAGATTTTGCTATTATATAATCAACATAAAGCTCGATTTCTTTGTGCATCATGAAACAAAGTTACCATGACTTTTGGATATGTTATTCTCGCATTTTTTAGTCTGAATGGCATCACTTTATAGCAAAATGTTCCCCACATGGTTACGAATGTGGTCTTCTCCATGTCTTCAGGATGCATTTTTATCTAGTTGTATCCCGAGAAACCATCAATGAAGGAGAACAGTGAGTAACCTGTCGTGTTGTCCACTAAGGTGTAGATATGAGGCAATGAAAAATTGTTTTTTGGGCTGGCTTTGTTTAAATTCCTGTAGTCTACGCATATTCGTACTTTCTCATCTTTTTTAGGAACCGGGATGATATTGGCTACCCATTCTGAGTATTTAACCACTTGTAAGAAACCAGCATCGAGTTGCTTCTTGACCTCCTCCTTTATTTTCAGTAAAACATCGGGCCTCATCCTTCGGAGCTTCTGTTGAACCGGCTTGCATTATTCCTTTATGAGAAGTTGGTATACCACGATATCAGTACTTAGACCAGGCAGTTTTGCTATGAATATGCGAAGACATCTTTGAATTATTGAAGTAACTCAATGAGGTCTCGTTTTATCTCTACGGTGATACAAGCTCCGATCTTTACCTCTTTCTTTTCTTGTTCGTCTCCTAAGCTCACAATTTCTACTAACTCTTTAAGAGGTAGGATCTGTTTCTCCTCTTGTTCTACCATCCTTAACAAATTAGGAAATAGGTTACAATCTCGATCACCTTCAAAGTCCTGAGGTTCCTCTAAACACATATCTTGCTGAAAAGGAGATTTTGAGTCAGTAGCAGTATCGCTCATATCATTGATATCTGGAGACCTATTATAGGAATGAAAGAAGATCCAAAGAACAAATGAATCTAAGAATAACTATTTGTCTGGTATGAGTATGAATGAAATGGAAAGAACAAAAGAATGTTTGCCAAAATGAGACACAAATATGCATTTTATTAAAATAAAAATAGTGGACATGTGCATTTTTCATAAAATGATTCCTATTGCTCCTAGGCTTAAAGCAATAAGTGTGTTCTGAATATTACTCTGAAATGGTCCTAAAAACTACAGGGATCCCCTCCACAGTCCAGTTGTTCAGAACACTTCCGGGGATGTAGGAACAAATTCCTGATAGGTTTTTTTAGTTTCTTCTTCGAAGGGACAAACATATTTCCCTTTCAAACCATTGATATCTTCAAAAGAATTCTAATCCTTTATTATCCATCAGGTTCTGTACTCGAGTTTTGGACTAGACGCACTTTTAAATTTTTTGAAATTTATTGCATGCAATGAAATGTAATGTTAATGAATGGAAAATATGCATGCAAAAATGCTTTGATTCTATTCAATTCCATTAGAACAACTTTTCTAGAAAACAAGTTTCTTTACATAAAGAGGATACATATACAATCTCGCTTTCACACTCAAAACCTTAACTTTCCCAAGAAACAAAGCTAATTCTCGGCCCCGATCCAACTCTGATTCAGATTTTAGACTTTGAACGACTGGGGTCTGCAAGTGGTCAGCCGCTACTCGTACTCGGACCAAAGTTTCACTCATAACGTGGTCCATATATCTGACCTGCCCCTCTCGCAAGTTGTCTCATTTCTCTTGTTGCCTTTTCTCGGGCCATATTCGCGCGATCGTGTCGTTTTCCACTTTATCAAGAAATCTATTTTCTATGACAAGCTCTCTCTTTAGAAACCGAACGTGAATCAACACCCTTTTCTATGATGAAAATGCAATGTAATCACAGTAAAAACAAAACGAAACAAGTCAGTATACTTTATATAAAGCTAGAATTTAAAGCAAGTAAGAAATAATAAATAGAGTACCTATTTAGGTGACCACTTAGGGTTTTGTATGGTTCTACCTAGGGTAGGTTCCTAAGACTTATTATATGTTGTTCGGTTTTAAAGTAAGGGTACTTGAACCGGAAGATTCATCAATCCCCACCTATTATAGGCTCATATGGACTGAGTTTGGTTCAGGGGAATACATTTCCCTATGGCTATACGGAGATAAAGTTCTCACGAAGGCATAAGTACCGATGTATCTCGGAAGTGATTCACTATCCTATACGGAGGTGAAGACCTCACGAGGGAATAGTTTCTCACTCCTACTTAAGAAGGGAAAAATCAAACGATTATGTAATGCAATATGTGAAAATATACTAAGAGACTCGAACAAAAAAAAACATATCATTATGTAACAAAATGATGAAGATCACAAAAATGAAAGATGAAATGTAATGAAGGGATTGTAAATTTAAACCAAATTATCAATTTTCGACAAAAAGACCAAAAGTAATCAACTCGTGGTTTGACTCTCTTATTTTGTTCCCTAATGGAGTTGCCAAGCTGCCGAGACCTTTTTTTTTGAAATCGACTTTTTATTTTAAAAATGAAAAAAATGGGAGTCGCCACCAATCACTTTTAGGAGGTGTGATCGGGTTACCTCATAATTTGATCGTTTTAATAAGAGGTTTGATTTATTAAAATAATGTTTTCCGGTTTACAAAATTCAGAAAATGGGTTTGGGAGTCGATTACGCACGAGGAAGGATTAACACCTTCGTTATGCCCAAAATTGGTACCTAATTGATTACTTGATGTCTTTAGTGTCGAAAATTGAAAATTTGAAGAGATTTTAAAACACGATCCCTCTTTGCATAATGTTATTAAGATATGATTCAACTAAATTAAATTAAATGGAAAATGCCTTATTTCAAGTTAATCGAGAAGAAAGACCATGCCCCGTGAGTTAGGACACTATACATTGTATTCTCGAAAACCAAAATAATTGCCATTTGATCGCTATCTAAATCTTGCTTTTCGTTGTTTTAAATAGGATATTCGGTTTTAGGAAGATATCATACTCCGTAAGTTAGGAGCATAACTCCTCAAATTCCAAAAATAACGAATATTGCCTCGGTTTTGAATATTTTCTATGCGTTTAATAAAATGACAATATTTCTTAAAAATGATATATACTTAATTTATTTGGGCATAGTGTAAAAATGAATAAATATATTTTAACATGACGACATAGTAATTAATGAAATAAAACCAAATAGTGATGGGTAAAATAAAATGATATTAGAATGATAAATAAATAAATAAATGAAATAAAACGACTAAAAAAGTAAAATAAAAACACCATGCTAGCGAATAGTAATAATGCAACATCAATTTGTAGTAACAGTGGTATAATAATATGCATAATAAAATATGAAAGTATAATAATAGAAATAAATCATAATACTAATATGCATAATAAAATAATAATAATAATAGTAATAATTGTTGACACCATTTTTTGGATGAAAACGGGGTCGACTTGGATTTTGAAAAAAAGAATGAAAACGGGAGTCGCCACCAATCTTTTTTTGATGAGGTGTGATCGGGTCACCTCGAAAAGTGGTTGTTTTTAATAAACAATTTAATTTTTATTAAAACAACGATTTTGGTCTGCGAAATTCAGAAAAACGGGTTCGGGAGTCGGTTACGCACAAGGAAGGGTTAGCACCTTCGATACGCCCAAAATTGGTACCTGGTTGATTACTTAATGTCTTGGTGTCGAAAATTAAAAACTCGAAAAGAATTTAAAAATACGATCCTTGTATTAAAACGTTGAAAATTTTCAGGAAAAAGGGAATATTTCACATTATTCGAGAAAGAGAATCATATCCAGTAAGTTAGGACACAATGTCTCAAATTCCCGATACGCGGATGAAAAATGCTTATTTAAAAGATATTTTATTATCTTGGTTTTAGAAATAAATCAGGCCCAGTAAGTTAGGGCACGATCTTTTCTTAATTCCCGAGATCGTTTAAAAACTTGAGTTTGAAAAGATTCGTGTTTTTAGATTTATTATGAAAATCGAAACCCATTAAGTTAGAGTACGATCCTTTTGAATCTAAACACGAAATATTTTTTAAAACAAATTTTGTCATACCGAGTAAAATAAAACACGAAAATCGTAGTAAAAAAAATGTGAAAACAAATTACATTGTTGTTATACGTGGTAAAATCATAATACACATAAAAAATAAAAAATAATACGAGCAATAGCAACGATATAAAATAAATAAAAGTCATACCTACAATCATATAAAATAACAATATATATAATCAAATAAATTAAAACATTCATTCAAAATAATAACGAAAATGAAATAAATAAGTAACAAATACAATTAAATATAAAAGGATATATATAGACATAAACTAAAATATGTATATATATAAATTAGCAAAATGTATAAAGTATATTTTAATATATAAAAGAAGCGATGAATATGTATATATAAAAATATGTACATATATATGGGTGTATAAAACTATGGAATATGAAAATAATAAAATACATATAAAAGTAAGTACATATATGTGTTGAAAAATAAAAGAAAGTATGTATGTACAAATTAAAGTTTAAAAATAATGAAAGTATACGTATGTATACGAATAAATACGTTAATTTTGATACATGTTTAAAAAATATATTGAAAATGTATATATGTATTTATGTAAATTAAGATATACAAAAATATGTATGTACGTACATATAAAAATATATATATACTTATAAAATAAAAGGATATGTATGTATATAAATTAATAGTAATATGTGTGTATATACGGATTTATAAAAAAAGGTATATTTTAAACTATAAAGATTATGTATAAACATGTACATTTTTAGGAAAATGAAAATATATATAAATGTATAGATATGTACATAAGTTGTAAAATATATAAATGTATATATGTACCAGAAGTTTAAATAAAATTAATATGAATAAATAGGTAATAATAACAATAGTAGTAGTAATAATAATAATAATAATAATAATAATAATAGTAGGACTAATTCAAAACGGGAACGAAATCTCAGGGCTGAAATAAAAAAATAAAACGGAATAAAGGATCAAAATGTAATATGCGCGGAAAAGGGGGGGACCAAAATCATAAATACCCCGAAACCCTAAAACGCAGCGCAGCGGAGGGTCAAAATAGAACAAAAACAGAATTCTGGGGCGAAATTGAAAAATGGGAAATAGCGAAACAGGACCAAATTGCAACGCGCTACCAAGTCGGAGGGACTACGCGCATAAATATCCCATTTAAAGAAAACACGCGGATCCTTCCCCTGGGTCGGGTCACCGCGCGGGTCAGAGCTCAATACGACGTCGTTTTGGTGCTGAGCAGACCGCCCAAAACGACGTCGTTTTGGAAGCCTATTTAAACTAATTTTTTTTCAAAATTTTTCATTCTTCTCTTCTTCTCCAGAAAAAAAAACAAAAACTCCTCTCAAGTCACTCTCCCTTTTTCGGAAACCAGTCAGAGGTCCGGCCATCGACCGTCGCACCGGCCGCCGGTCGCCGGCGCCGGCGCCGCCGTGCACGGCGGCGGGGAGACCAAAAGTTTCCCCTTTTTCGCCGAATCGCCTCCCCTCGGTGAGTTTCCCTCTCCCTTTTTTTTATTATTTATTATATGAGTATAAATAGATGAACAAAAACAGAAAAAGTAAAATAAAATGGTAAGATATGAAAACGGAAAGGGTCGGGAATCACCTTTGATTTTTGTTTCTTATTTCTGTAAAACGTTACAAAAGGAAAGGAGATCGAATAGAATCCCCTACAATGGCTTTTCAATCAGTTTTTTTGTACCGAAAAAAAAATCCCCCACTTTTCTGTTTGAACGGCTTTTAAATAGCCATTTTACCATTTTCATTATCTTTGCTACTGTTTTGTCCTTCTTTGCGTGATTTTCTTCTTTGCAGGCAAGTGGGGTGATGGGACGGTGGCAGAAAGTAGGTGAACGGCGGAGTTGGTGGCGGTGGCAGAGGGTAGGTGATGGGGGGCATGGTAATTGGGTTTGTGGGTATTGGGTTTGTGGGTATTGGGTTCTTTTGTTAGTGGGCCGGGCAGAAATTTGGGCTTGTACAGCTGCCCCTCTTTGCTCGTTGTCGTGTAACGAGAACAGAGCAAAGATTAAGAAAGACCAATTTTTGCCCGGTCTCACCGAGTCTGGACTCCTCTTGACGCCTTTCTTCAGGTAGCTTTATTCTAGTCCACTGTCTTGTCGCTTCAATCCATTGTACTTCAGGGAAATAAGACTTGATGCGATCTGCTCTACTGCAACTTCAGAGAGATAAGATCTGTGATTTTAATCCGCTCTACTGCAACTTCAGAGAGATAGGATTGGTTTCTTCTATCTGCTCCACTGCAACTTCAGGGAGATAAGACTTGATGCGATCTACTCTGCTGTAACCTCAGAGAGATAAGATCCTTTATTTTAATCCGCTCCACTGTAACTTCAGGGAGATAGGATAGTGTCTTCGATCTGCTCCGCTGTAATCTCAGGGAGATAAGATCTCTGGCTTCAATCTGCTCCACTGTAACCTCAGGGAGATAAGATCTGAAATTCTTTGGTCTGTTCCACTGTAATCTCAGGGAGATAAGACCTGATGTGATCTTCTCTACTGTAACTTCAGAGAGATAAGATCTTTTAATCCGCTCCATTGTAATCTCAAGGAGATAGGATTACTATCCTTGATCTGCTCCGCTGTAATCTCAGGGAGATAAGATCTGTGTAATAAACCTAATTATGCCTAATGATTAGGATGACATGATCAAAATGAAACAAATGCTCCTAACTAGACATATGTGAATGGTGTTTGCATGAATGCAGAATTTTATCTTTCCGAGAATGATCTCGCTTAGGTTAGCACTACTCGAAGTTTATCAAGGTTTTGTGACTGATGTGCTACAATGCCTTCTCGCTTGACTGATTTTTCTGAAGAAACATTTAGCCAGACTGTCCCCATTGTAAACCTCAAAGTTATATCCACTGGGACGCCAAGATTTGTGCCATCATTCTCTCACAGTAATCTAAGGGTAGAAATATGTGGCTTTCCCTTTGTCCTCTTTTATTCACAATTCGGGGATGTAGGATCTGAACCGTTCTGGTTTCCTACACCATTCTCAAGGTGTGATACGAAAGTCTTATGAGCAAGTGAAGGCTCTTTTCTCCGAGGTGATCTCTTCCTATTGCCTGATGATCATTGCTTTCTTGTTCATTTAAGCTTTGTAATTAACACGACAGCTTGTCATTTTGTTCAATCAACGTTTAGACGACAAAATCTGAAAGGATAGTCTTTAATTTAGACTTTTCCTTCCTAGATTTCCAACTTTTAAAATTGGCGTGTTCTAAACATTAGTCATGTTTCAGATCCCTATATTATTTAGAAATTTTCCAGAGTAATGTGCAAAACTTCTTTCCTGAAAGTTTTATTAGTTCGTTAATCATTACATGTTTGCAAAAAGATCATAACAATGGATAAGAATAAAGCTAGTTCTGATTATAACTCAAATAAAACATCAAAGATGGCGAAAGAAAGGTAACAAAGAAGTGGATTGAGAATGTACGTTTTCACAAAAGGAAAGGAAGAAAGAAAGAAAATAAAAATGTATTTTCAAGAATACACCTAAGAACTAGGTGCCCCAGTTATCGCCGCTTGAGTTTCTCTGTACAAACTTTCCGAAGACCCTTCTAAGTTTGACATGTGTTCAGGAGATCTGCAATACTCTGTCAATGTTCCAAGATGTTGCATATCCTTTCTTATTGGTAAAGCAAGATCATCATATGCCCCTGATCAAAATTTGATCCGCTCAAGTCCTGATGTTCCAATCCTGCTCAATACTTGAGTCGCCCTTTTCGGGTTTTCGACTCAAGCCCTCTTTGGTCTCAAAGTGCCCTTTACGGGTTTTCACCTTAGCCTCTCCAAAGTTTTTTTTTTTTTTTTAGGAAGCAAAGCGCCCTTTACGGGTTTTCACTTTGGTTCCCCTTTCTTTCATGTGAAGTATTTCTTGACGGAGTCTGCGTTTACCGGATTTGGTAAACTTTTGCCATCCATCTCACATAGGATCAAAGCTCCACCAGAAAAGGCTTTCTTTACAACATAAGGGCCTTCCCAATTCGGCATCCATTTTCCTCTAAAATCTTTTGTATAGGAAGAATCTTTTTTAGTACCAAGTCCCCTTCACGAAATTCTCGGGGGCGAACCTTTTTATTATAGGCTCGCATCATTCGTTTCTGGTACATTTGCCCATGGCGAATAGCTCTTAGCCTCTTTTCTTCTATTAGGTTCAACTGATCGTACCGAGATTGGATCCAATCGGCTTCATCCAACTGTAGCTCAGATAACACCCGTAGAGAAGGGATTTCAACTTCAATGGGTAATACTGCCTCCATTCCATAAACCAGAGAAAAAGGCGTTGCCCCAGTAGAAGTTCTAACAGATGTTCGATAGGCAAGGAGAGCAAATGATAACTTCTCATGCCAATCCTTGTAGGTTTCAGTCATTTTCCCCACAATCCTTTTAATGTTTTTATTGGCCGCCTCCACTGCACCATTCATTTTGGGACGATACGGCGATGAGTTATGATGCTTAATTTTAAATTTGCTACAAACTTCAGCTATTGTGCTATTATTCAAGTTCATCGCATTGTCGGATATGATCCTCTCAGGCATCCCATATCGACAAATGATCTCCTTCTTCAAGAATTTGCTGACTACTGCTTTTGTGACATTTGCATATGAAGCAGCCTCCACCCACTTGGTAAAGTAATCAATTACTACGAAGATGAAGCGATGCCCATTAGAAGCCTTTGGTGATATTGGCCCAATAACATCCATACCCCACATGGAAAACGGCCAAGGAGAGGTCATGACGTGAAGAGGTGAAGGAGGCGCGTGTATTTTGTCTCCGTAAATTTGGCATTTGTGGCACTTCCTGGCATGATCAATGCAATCTCCTTCCATGGTGGGCCAATAGTACCCAAATCTCATGATCTGTCTGGCCATCGTGAAACCACTGGCGTGCGTCCCACAAATACCCTCATGGACTTCTTCCAAAATTTTCTTGGCTTCTACCGCATCTACACATCTTAACAGTACTTGATCCTTCCTTCTTTTATATAACACTTCTCCATCTAAGACATATTCAATGGCTATCTTTCTCAGAGTTCTTTTGTCATTCTCTGTCGCTTGATCAGGGTATTCCCGATTCTTCACATATTGTAAGATACTCCGATACCAAGGACAATCATCTTTTCCCTCCTCCTCAATATTGCAACAATTAGCCGGGGTCTCAGAGATACTCATCTGAACAGGCCTCATTGCCTCAAGTCTATTCACCTGAATCATCGAAGCTAGAGTAGCTAATGCATCAGCCATTTGGTTTTCCTCCCGTGGGAGGTAATAGAAAGTGATATCGTCAAACTCCTCAGCCAATTCAAGAACTAGTTTTCTATAACCGATTAGCTTAGGATCTCTAGTCTCCCACTCCCCTTTGAGTTGGTATATCACCAACGCTGAATCCCCGTATACTCTCAGTACTTTGATGTTCCGTTCAATGGCTACACGAATGCCCATAATACATGCTTCATATTCTGCCATGTTATTTGTACAATCGAAGTCCAACTTGCTAGCAACAGGATAATGATCTCCACTTGGGGATACCAAAACTGCCCCAATTCCATTACCCGTAGCATTTGAGGCTCCATCAAAATTTAACTTCCATACGTGATCCATTTGAGGATTTTCTTCAGTATTCGCCACATACATCAAGTCCTCGTTTGGAAAATCGAAATTCAAAGATTCATAGTCCTCCAAGGCTCTACTAGCTAGGAAATCGGCTATTGCACTTCCCTTTATGGCCTTTTGACTGACATATACTATATCAAATTCTGAGAGCAAGATCTGCCATCTAGCCATTCTCCCGTTCAAAGCAGTCGATTCCATCATATATTTTAAAGGATCTAACTTTGAAATCAACCAAGTCGTGTGATACAACATATACTGCCTCAGTCTTCGGGTTGCCCAGATCAGAGCACAACACAATTTCTCAATTGATGAGTACCTCATTTCGCAATCGGTAAATTTCTTACTGAGATAGTATATTGCCTTTTCTTTCTTTCCCGTCTCATCATGTTGGCCTAATACGCATCCCATAGAATTCTCCAACACCGTTAGATACAATATCAATGGCCTATCTGGACTTGGAGGTGATAAGACTGGAGTATTAGCCAAGTACTGCTTTATCTTATCGAAAGCCCTCTGACACTCTTCATCCCATTCGCCCGGATTATGTTTCTTTAAGAGCCGGAATACTGGATCACATTTCTCTGTCAGTTGTGAGATGAACCGAGCAATGTAATTCAGCCTCCCTAGGAAACCTCGAACCTCCTTCTGAGTGCGCGGGGAGGTAATCTCGTATTGCCTTTACTTTGTCTGGTCAACCTCGATCCCTTTTTGCTAACTATGAAGCTAATAACTTCCCTGATCTGGCTCCAAATGTGCATTTGGCCGGGTTAAGCTTAACCTGAAATTTCTTTAATCTCAAAAATAACCTTTCAAGACCTGAACATGCTCTTCTTCCGTTCTAGACTTCGCGATCATATCGTCAACATAGACTTCGATCTCCTTGTGCATCATGTCGTGAAACAAAGTCACCATAGCTCTTTGATACGTTGCTCCCGCATTCTTCAATCCGAAGGGCATTACCTTGTAACAGAATGTTCCCCATAAGGTAATGAATGTGGTTTTTCTCATGTCTCCAGGGTGCATCTTTATTTGATTGTATCCAGAGAAACCGTCCATGAAAGAAAACAATGAATAGCCCGCCGTGTTATCTACCAAAGTATCAATGTGAGGCAGTGGAAAGTTGTCCTTTGGACTAGCCTTGTTCAAATCCTATAATCCACACACATTCGTACCTTTCCATCCTTTTGGGAACAGGGACGATGTTGGCTACCACCGAATCACTTGAA